>NW_026599209.1:0-23740 GCF_029784165.1 Wyeomyia smithii
GGGTTGGTCGTGGGCCCTGCAAGCCCGCACCACGAAAAACAAAAGCAACGAAAGCTATAACGGAAGGATAATCCAGGATAATCGGCAAAGACCCAGGCGACGAAAACGTACTAACGACTCGATACTCGGAACATGGAACTGCCGTTCTCCCAATTTCCTAGAAAGTACCCGTATAGTTTCTGAAGAATTGAAAAACCGCAAGTTCAACATCGTAGCTGCAGAAGGTATGCTGGAAAGGGACGACGGTGCGTACGTATAGGGATGGACACACCATCTATCAGAGTTGTGGTAACACACATGAGCTGGGCACAGCTTTTATAGTAATGGGTTTCACGGCAATATAATGTAGTTATGATATTTCATCAGTGCCAACACATTGCCGAAAATTTATATTACATAAGAGCTTTTAAGTTTCTCAACAAGCATAAACCAACCGAATGATTGAGGTTCACATCAGATGGTTACTCGATAAACAGTAAGAATAATTATATCACAGATAACAGACATCCAAGCTAGAACAAAGAACTGCAGAAATAGCGTGTAAGATTTCAAATTCAAGTTTGGAATGCTAACGACATCTTTCTGCAACTTGCGAGTTTAACCACTTTAGCATTGACTAGAGAAACATAGATATCCAAGTTGGGCTTCGCTGCATATAATCACAAGGCATCACTATGAACTTGCCATCTGTAGGCCGTTGGGTGCAATAAAGCATATACACACGGAAAAATATCATTTCCTACACGGTTAAATGAAGCTACCTAATTATGAGTACGAAAACTACCAGTTTTTGAGTTCGCCTAAGCGAAGTTCGATTTTGAGTAACTTTGATTGAGTGAAATTGGTAGAAAAACTCACATGATGGAATAATACAGTATACTTATTTTTGAGTGAAATATTCTAGGTTGTATTAATTATGAAATTGGTAGTTTCCTTCGATCCCTTCCATCAATGATTTTCGCGGCTCGAGGGGTTTTGTTTTACCTATTTTTGGATGAAAATTTTTCATCTGCCACAGTGCTGTCAAGAAAAAAACAGTTGTGAAATTACAGTGTTTTTTTACGAGTTCTAAAAACTCGTTTTTTTGTGCAAAAAGGTTCGCAATAGTATTTTGTTTGCTTTTAATGTATTCAAAGTGAATGTAGAATCTTCATAGATTAGCGAAAGGTAAGGTTTGAGATTTTAAAATGCAAAATTCTCCGTAGTTTCATATATAATAAATTCTGTTCCTTGTAGACCTCCACTCGAGAGCAAAACTAACCACGCAAAAAGTGGTATCGCCTGTGGGGACACCGAACCGGATAATGAACTGTTGGTGTGCGCCAGAATGGCACGGGCCGGATTTTAGCTTTCCGGAAATTTAGAGCGTCGAAGATCCCACCAAGAAAACTAACAGCCGCACCTCGAAATCGATTGTGTGATGAGCAGCTTTCGGTGGTTTAAGGGAAAATGAACAATGAAGTATTTTCTTTAGTGTTATGAGTTTTATTTATATAAAAACCGAAATTTTCAATATTTACTGCAGGAATTCTCAATGCTTAATTTGAGTAGTTTGAGCTTAATTATGGGTAGTTTTATCGATCGTTGAGTAATTTTCACCCAATTTACAGTTCATGCCAGGTTCCCTACTTTTAGGTACTCAGTACTATCGAATTGAGTAAAAAAAAATTTAATTTTGGGTTGAAATTACTTATTTTTGTGGAAATATGTCTTGACAAGCTACTTAGTTTTGGGGGAAGTTTACTCCTGATATGTTAAAACTAACCACTTTGCATTACCATTGATCTGTAAAACAAACTAGTTGTGGGTTAAATTGACGAAATTAATCGTTAAAACCACCTGTTTTTGTTGATAATCATGAACTGAAACATCCTAATATGCGTTGAAACTGGCCATTTTTGTATCCGTTTTATTTCATATGCTACCAATTTTTAGATATATTTCGTTATCCCATTATAAGTATGATCATATAACTCAAAAGTAGGTACAGCCTCTTTACTCAGATTTTGAGTTTGTGCGGTTTAAGGGGATTTTGAGTGATTTCTACTTATATATATATATATATATATATATATATATATATATATATATATATATATATATATATATATATATATATATATATATATATATATATATATATATATATATATATATATATATATAGGTTTTCCCCGGTAAGCGTGTATCATTTCAGCGGTGAGGCATCACGCCATGTTTCAAGGGCTAACATCTCAACATATGTAAAAACGAGATAGCATATCACCGCTTCTTTTCATACATCTTTATCTTACAGCTGACAGCGGACACGAATTAATTTAAGCCCAGGACATGAGTTCATTGTCATTCACTGTTACTCGGTATAGGAATGCCAATGGCTCGGTGGTGAGCTTCACCAGATTCGCACACCCAGAAAAACATCATGTTACTTTCAACCAAATTTGTACGGTTGTTTTCAATCAACTATCAACTCATTACAACAAAAAACTTAGTTAAAAAAAGTTTTAGCAGTATTCATCAAAATAAATATTGTTTCGTTTTTAAATAGAACTTAAAGGATGAGTGAAAATTTCCAAATTTGATTTTCTCAGTTCTTTGCAAATGTTGATAAATTGATTTAAAAATTTAAGCAATGAATAGTGAAATTGATAATGTAAGAGATCACAAACAATAATCTGCAACGGAATCTACAAACCGAATAGGAGAACATTCTACAGCATTCTTTGACGGCTGAGGCAGAATTATTAACCCAAGCAATGCCGACAAGGGATTAAAGCTGTATCGGTAAGTGCTGCCATCTGATGACCTCAATGCGCCTAAAACTGTGATTATTAGCAAAATCGATTTATCGTGTTCAATCCGCTAGATAAAAAGGAAAACAAGATGGCAATACCGTATTGAAAATTAGATGACAAGATTATTAGATTATTAGATACAATGATATTGAAAAAAAAAATGCTTCACCATTCACCACCTTGTCGTCATCACCAAATTAACATAATGCAAATTAGTTCGATTTTCGTTCACGCGCAGCAAAACTCGCGTCGGCCCAAGCACAATGGATTACGTTTGCTTTGCGTTGACATGAATTTGACAGAAAATGTATGGAATAACTGTCAAATTGCCGCAAACGCAGTCGCAACGTATCAATTGTGTTTAGACCTTAACTTATTGTGCACTAGTCATTGGTTATGCTTAAAAACATATTGTTGAAACGACTATAAACGACTAGTCATACTATTATCAAAATAATTAATTTATATCATGGTCATCTTATACATTGATAATTTTATCATTTGCTTTTCATTCCTGTTGTAATAAATTGTTATTATTATCTAGACCATATAGATTAGTTTGTTAAAACACCGCATAAATCCCAGCCTAAAAAGATAGCAATTACTCTGATATTTTTCTGTGTGTGCGCACGAAATGTGGTTCACCCAACCGTCATCATACTCGGAGAGGCGCCACATTTTTGTTGCCCGTATTGTTGGTTGAGTTGGATATCTATGTTTCAATAATCTAAGACTTTAGTGATTGCAGCGCTGGGTTATAGTCAAAGCTGCCAGACGCATGGAAATTCCAACAGATTTATAGAATCGCTATTTTTGCGACGATTAACCAGGGGACTATAAACGTCAAAATTTCGCCTACCAATCATAAATTCATCACGGCGTCAATATTTCATTACAAATGCTTACGAAAAACAATCTATTCATTGATAGCGCATATTGCATCGAAAACAAAAGTTGAGTTCTTGTTTTTTTTTTTTTTTCATCAATAAGGATATTTATTCGAGAATAAGTCTACTGACAATTATGGAACATTTACTCTATTTCAAACCAACCAAAAAGTGGGTACCAGAATCGCTGGTATCAGAATCAATGAGTGGTAGATGAAAAATGTATGGAGTTTGACAGCCACAAGAGCCCCTTGGATATAACACTGATTTTGCAAGGTTTGGGTTTTATTTTAAATCAACACTGAAACAAACAAATTTATCGCGAATATAGACTAGGATTGAATAAAATTGTCGATTATGTACAAACTATGACTGCTCAAAATTTTGTACTTAAAAAAACGGCAACCCTTCTTATTGTGATAGTATCGATTAGAGCTGGAAAACTATTGAATTTATCAAAATGTTGACTACCACGACATGCTAAAAAAACCGTTGTATTTTCTCACATGAAGCAAAATTAGCTCTGGTATCTGTGATTAATGGGTTGATATTTGTTGACACTCTTGAGTGAAAGTGGAAAAAAGCATCCATAAACGTTATTTTTTTAAAATCCTTTCAGAGTTCTCCCTTCCCGCTTTTTGCCGGGAAGTGAACTGTCAAAACACCTCATTATATTTCATGCGATAGAAGCAAGACAACAAAATCAGTTTATCAGTTAACGAAGATTGTCAAGGCATCGGTCAGTGTCAGTAAAAAAGTGTTTCGGTGAGGTTCATTTTGGTTAAGTGGACTGTTTGTTTTCCTTTTTCGCTTTGAAGTGAAGATCATTTGGTTGGATTTGTCGTCAAATTTTATTCCGTAACCGTGTACGATGCGCGCGATCTATTTCATCTGAGTATAACAGCACGTTACTAGGACGAAAATCTAGTGTATCTGAAGTAGTGCTGCGATCATTGGAAGTGAAAATTGAAAATGATTGGCTGTAATTTTCGAAAAATTTTGCCGGGGAAACTGACTTTTATCAGCACTGGATGGTTTTTCTTTTCACAATACGTATTTTATAGACTATCCCATGGGAATCATATCGTCTTTCTTGGTATCGCCGCGCCGCATGTTACCAGCGGCGAGCACTAGAAATCATTTCCCTAAAACATATAAACGTCACTTTGTTGCAAACTCATTCCCATCTGTCAAACATTCACAACCTGGAAAGCCGTAGTTAAAAAGGTGCTGCTTGGAACATTATTTAAAAATTTACAATTGATTCACCTATCTAAGCGACGGTAATCTTGAAAATAATCGTCATGTCGACTGCTAACGTCGCCACATATCTGGCAGAACAGAAGAAAATTACCGACAAAGATTTAGCCGCTGAGTGGACTCAAATTGAGGAGCTGTACAATGAGAAGTAAATCTGAATGGTTAAGGTTGACTGTTTGCTTGAAACTATTGAATTTTTCCTTGCAGATTGTGGAACGAGTTAACTATTAAACTCAATAGTTTCGTTAAGAATCCAGCCCTGCAGAATGAAGAAGCTTTGTTAGCTCTGTATCACAATTTTATTACTTCTTTTGAGACTAAGTAAGTATTTCCTTCTATCCTTTCCTGTCACTGAAGGATGTTAAAATGCTTCGCTATTTTAGAATAAATCCGTATGGTCTCGTGGAGATTCTGACCATCGTCATTTCATTCATAGCGGACAAAAAAGAAGCGGTTAATTTTCTAGAGAAACTAAAGGAAAAAGTGAAGGTGTGCGATGAGGCACTATGGATGTGCAAAGTACTGCAGGGACAGATTTATTTGGAGCATCTAAACGAGCTGGACGAAACGAAAAAGATAATTGAGGATTTGAAGGACATCTTGGAAGAGGCCGGTAATGTGACGCCAGTACACGGCAAATACTACATGTTAGCAGCCAATTACTACCGGTAAGTAAATTGTGCATACTACAGGAACGAATGAAGCTACCCTGCTACAAAGCACTGTATTGGCTGATCTCATGAACTTTTGAAATCGGTAAAGAAGAGCTATTTCTACTGGAGCTTAGGAACATTACAAATGTGTACGTTTGATTTAACTATATTTAGCCTGTGAAGATAAAGAAGTTGCTGGCTTCGGAAATAGTTCATCCTTAATACTAATATTTATTTGAATTACAGACTAGTTGGACAGCATAGTGACTACTATCGATGCGGTCTGCAATTTTTGGGTTGCTCTATGGATTCATATCCAAAGGATCAATGGCCACAACAAGCGTTTTTCCTCGGTTTGGCAGCTTTATTAGGCGAGGGTATCTACAACATAGGAGAATTGGTAATACTTTTAATGCACGTTTTTATGATAGAGAAAAAGTATAATGAACTTTCAACTATTTACATTACCAGTTGGCTCATCCAATCCTAGAGTCCTTAAATGGAACCGAGAATGAATGGTTAGTGGAGCTGCTGCGTGCGTTCAACTTCGGTGACATCATCAAGTTTGAACAGATGAAGCCTAAATGGAGCACCATTGCAGATTTGGCTGCCCAGGAAGTGAAACTTCGCCAAAAAATATCCCTCCTGTGTCTAATGGAGATGACCTTTAAACGACCCGCCAATAAGCGCACCATAAGTTTCGAAGAGATCGCCGCAGAAGCGAAGCTGCCCATCAAGGAGGTTGAGATACTTATTATGAAAGCACTAGCCCAAGGATTGGTTAAAGGTGCAATCGATGAAGTGGCCGGGGTCGTTAATATGACCTGGGTTCAACCCAGAGTACTAGACCGGAAGCAGGTTGCGGCCATGGCTGGTACTCTCGACACCTGGATGTCATCGATCACTTCTATGGAACAGCTCATCGAAAGCCGGGCGAGTGAGATTCTCACGAATTAAAATGAAGTAGATTATTTTCTTTCGAATAAGAAACCCCTTTTTGAGTAACAATGCTTTTTTAATTTTCTATGAGAAAGCTGCCGGTTCTGAATCTTAAGTGGCTAATTTTGGTTTGTTTTTAGTCTGTATATTAAATTATTATTTTATAATGTGGAACTGACGTAGTAACACATTGCGTATTAGAGAAACGCTAATTCGCTGATTAAAGTATAGGTGATTATTACACAACAAGCTACATCGAAGTAAATATACATACAAGCCTCACATTCGCTGAGAATATCGTAGAATAGTAAAAAACAATTTTATAAGTCAAATATGTGATTCAAATGTGCAAACAGCGCAGTTTTTTCTCGGGAACGCGTGAAGTATACTCGAATGATACATGCCGCCGAACTTCTTCGTGCGAATCCCTTCGAATTCGACGCGGTGTGCTACCGAGTAATGTTCCGATCGCCACGTTTGCCTCCGCCACGAATCGGCGCACCAGATCTTCAAGTTCGAACAGATGTTCATCCGCTGCCCCCGGCAATTCCTCTCGCATGAATATCGCCAACCGGATCAGATATTCGACGTTATGTCCGCTCGGTCCCCGGCACTGGGCGATCTGGCGGGCCGTTTCCACCAATGGCTCTTCTCCAATCCAGAGCTCGTTTTTCGGTGTTGCAATGTAAACTAGTGTCAGAAACGCTTCACCGCTGAAGCCGGAATGTTCGCTCGCAACGCGTGGAAAGAATTTGATGTAATCGGTAGCGTAGCCTCCCAGGGTGCATTCGCGCTGTTTCAGATATTCGAGTGCCAGGCTTCCGGTTACTCGGAATGCGCAACCCCAGGTGATCCCCTGGAACGACAAATGAATTATTGTTGGAATAGAGTTCAAGTTTTATGTACATTATTACAGAACAGATAAAAATGCAATGAAAGAGTGATATACCAAACTTTGTATGGTATTCGAAACACGAAAAAATGTGAACACATGTGAGATACATGAGAAAAGAGATAAACGGACGTAACACTTACTACCTCATTTTCCTTATTATATAATAGCAATCGTTTTAAATTTAACCATGATTATGAAAACTCGAAGGAACTTCACAATCCGTAATTAAGGAACAAATCGAACCACAAACAAAAAAGGGTTTGAAGTTCTCTCTTAGTAAGCCCCATTGTGCTCGTGAAACAGAAACTTCACAAGTTTTCTAGTTTTCATTACCTCATATATAACTATACCCATCTGGCGAATTTGCATTACGTCAGTGTTAGACCATGCAATACGAAACAAAGTTAGTTTCTGACACTTTCTGTCCTGGGCCTGGGGACTTTACCCATGGTGCGCCTGTGGAGGCGAGTGAGAGTTATCAAAAACTCCTATGTGACCACGAGAATTGAGCTAGAAAGAACCTTTCCACCCTGATGGGTGATCGTGGGTCATACAGCTTATATACTCATTTAACAAATATTTTAGTTCTAGCGATGGTTATTGCGATTTGGTAGAGTAAACCAGAGATCCCAGATGTTTTTGAAAAATGTCTGCAACTACTCAAAACACCGTTAAAATCTGCTTGAAATATGAAAAAAAAAATCCGTGATTAAAAAAAAATCGCCAAAAAATCTGCACACATTTTGAGAAAATTTGCGCAAATATAAGGAGATTCGGACAAAAATCTGCCAATAATGCAAATCAATAACAATCTATCATAGTCTTTTCGGCAGCCGAGCAGGAAAGTCGTTTTTCTTGAGTGCTCTGTGAATTACCGAAATTAATATCTCGCTTCTTTCTAGCGTTGGTGTTGTGTGGCGTGCGAATACG
This sequence comes from Wyeomyia smithii, assembly GCF_029784165.1. Lineage (NCBI taxonomy): Eukaryota > Metazoa > Arthropoda > Insecta > Diptera > Culicidae > Wyeomyia > Wyeomyia smithii. Next base: position 8,360 of record NW_026599209.1, read on the forward strand.
CGTCGTTATTGGTGGGGGAGCCCCGACTGCCGAACAGCGCCAGTGGTAGTGGTGCTAAGCGGCGCGATTGCTGCGTGCGCGTGTGAAGGTGGTGAGTCGTGCTTGTTTTGGCGCGAGTGCTGAAAGGTGTCGTGCTGGTCCAGCATCAGCGTAGGTCGATTCCCGCAGCAGAGAAGTACGGAGCTGTGGTAGTGGTTAGTTGGCGCGTGTGCTGTGGAACCCTGACGGGAGGAAAGCGTACGGCGTCGCCGCTCTGCAGTTGAAGAGACAGCGCAAGCAGTGCTGCTGATTCACATACATATAAAGATAAGTGACACAACCTTTATATTTTTTTTTTTTTAAACTTTTTATTTCCATATATACATACAGATATATTTCGATTTCGTATTTCCTCTCCTATTTATATATAGTCATACTCTTTAGCTTTAAATATATAAGTATTTCAATATATTCCATATATTAATTAGTAGCGGCATATAGTTCACAACCGCTATGGCGGTAGGTGGATTGCCTATTCCACCGGACATCTCATCTTGCTCAGAAGGTGACGAGCCCGGGATGGATTTTTCTGACATCCCGAATAATGAAAATAACGCTTTTTTCGATGTCGTTAAAAAGCGTAAAAGACCCCGTAAAACTGCCCCGGTTATCCCATCCAGTAAAGATGAGTCAACTCGGGTTAAAATGTATCAGGTTAACCAACCTGGTCTACGTTGGGTCGTGTATTTCCGACCCAAAAACAAGCCTCTCAGAGTTTTACAGATACGCAAAACTCTAAAGGAAAAGTACTCGAGCTTGACCGAGGTCTACAAGGTCAAAGCGGATAGACTCAAGGCAACATTCTCGGATCCCCGACAAGCAAATGCTGTCGTCCAGGATCCAAATTTCAATATCGAGTACCGCGTTTATATACCGGCACGCGTAGTTGAAATAGAGGGTGTTATAACCGAGGCTGACCTCACCGAAGAGGATGTTGTGAAAGGTGTTGGATGCTTTAAAAATCCATCCCTTCCTGAAATAAAAATCCTCGAATGCAGGAGAATGTATTCGAAGGATAATACGGGCAATTATTCCCCAAATGACTCGTTTAGAGTGACTTTTGAGGGAAAAGTACTCCCGGATTTTGTCGAGCTCCACAAGCTTCGACTACCCGTGAGACTTTTCTTTCCAAAAGTCATGACGTGTACGAATTGTTTGCAGTTAGGGCACACGAAGACCTACTGCAACAAGAAACCTAAATGCTCCAAGTGTGGTGAAATCTCCGAGATTAACCACGCTTGCGGCGATCAAGAGACAAAATGCTGTCTTTGTGGTGGTGATCCACATGAAGTCGAGGCGTGTCCAAAATATAAACAACGCTCAGAAGCGTTGAAAAAATCGACAAAACAACGCTGTAAGCAGTCATTTGCACAGATGCTTAAGACTGCCTTACAGCAACAGGAAAACCCATATTCCAGCTTGGAACATGACGATCCCAATGATGATGAAGAGGTATATCAACCTCTTCCGTCAAGTGGAGCCGTGCGTAAACGACCAAGCGTATCTTCCCCCAAGCTTCCTAGAAAGGAGCAGAAGAAAACACATATAGATACCCCAAGTGGTCCACCTTCCAAGCAAAATATTGCTAAGCCGTCACCTCCAGGATTCAAGCTTAATCCTGAGGGTAACAATTTCGATAAAGAGTTTCCCAAACTACCAGGAAAACAATCTGCTTCCGCCAAAAAACAGACATCGGAATCTGAAATACCGACCACTGATGGACGTATCTCATTCAAAATGATCGTTGAATGGATATTTACCACTTTTGGTCTATCTGATTCCCTCAAGAGTATGATTTCGGCTTGGCTTCCAACAATTTGCATGTTGGGTAAGCAATTAAGCACCAAATGGCCCCTCCTCGCGTTCGTATCCTTCGATGTCTAAATCAGACAGCCGAAGTGACGAATCGACAACAAGGATCATACAATGGAACTGTAGAAGCTTGATCCCCAAATTAGATAAATTTAAACTCCTGCTTCACGATAGCAAATGCGATATTTTCGCGCTATCTGAAACATGGTTGTCAACTGATACGACACTTGACGTTCAAGACTTCAATGTCATCCGTTTAGACCGAGGAAACTCTTATGGCGGAGTGCTCCTTGGTATCAAAAAATGCTACCCATTCTTCCGAATTCCTCTCCCAGCAATTGATGCAATAGAAATTGTTGCTTGCCATATAACAATTGCTGGGGAGGGCCTCACTGTCGCATCAGTCTACATTCCGCCTAGAGCGGTTATTAACCGGTTGCAGCTGTCACAAATAACGGAACTGCTTCCGTCTCCACGCCTCATCCTGGGAGATTTCAATTCTCACGGTACGGCGTGGGGCGCACCCAGGGATGATAGCCGCGCTGTTCTTATTGAAAGCTTTCTCGATGACTTCGATATGACCTTATTGAACATACATGGGTTAGCTACGAGAATCGCAAGGCCTCCAATACGAGAGAGCACATTAGACTTGTCGATGTGTTCCTCCTCAATGGCTTTGGACTGCAAATGGGAGATTATTCAAGATCCCCACGGTAGCGACCATTTGCCAATCAGTATTTCGATTAAGAGCAGGCTCCATTCTGCTACCACAGTCGAAGTAGAGTATGATCTTACCCGGAATATTGATTGGGAAAAATTCTCGAACACAATATCCCAGGGTCTCGAAACAACGGATGAGCTTTCTTCATCCGACGAATACAACTTCCTTGCAACATTAGTGCTAGATAGCGCGTTGCAATCTCAGAAGAGACCTGCCCCTGAGAACAAGTTGAAAATTCGTCCCAACAAGCAATGGTGGGACAAAGAATGCACCGAGATAAAAAAATCATACATCATACATAGCATTCAGGGATGGTGGTTCAATTGAGCTTTATGATCAGTTTGGGGAGCTGGAAATAAAACAGTCTAAGCTACACAAACTGAAAAAAAGATCATACTGGCAAAATTTCATAAGCTCGTTACCCAGAGATGCTTCTATGAGCTATCTCTGGAATACGGCTCGAAAAATGCGCAATAGGTCGGACAGTAATGAGGCTAATGAATACTCTGAACGTTGGATCTATGATTTCGCGAAAAAGGTATGCCCAGACGCTGTCCCATCACAGCAAAAATTTAGCGATACAACAGCTATTGAAGAATCAGAATTTACCATGTTGGAGTTTTCAATTGCCCTCGCGTCTTGCAAGAACAAGGCTCCAGGACCGGACAGGATCAAATTTAATTTGATGAAAAACCTGCCGGACTCGGCCAAGCTACGATTTCTTAAACTGTTTAATAAGCTTATCAGGAACAATATGATTCCGGAAGCTTGGAGACAGGTTAAGATTATCGCAATCAAAAAGCCAGACAAACCTGCCGCAGATCACCGCTCGTACAGGCCGATTGCGATGCTCTCATGCATACGCAAATTGCTTGTAAAAATGATCCTGCGTAGACTTGACAACTGGGCAGAAACAACTAACCAACTATCAGAGACCCAGTTCGGCTTCCGTAGGGGCAAGGGCCCTAACGATTGCCTGGCATTGCTAGCCACAGAAGCGGAAATGGTTCTTGGCAGCAAACAACAAATGACCTCGGTTTTCCTGGATATCACAGGCGCATTTGATTCAGTTTCAATCGAAATTCTTTCCGAGAAACTGCATCAGAGAGGATTCTCCCCTATATTAACAAACTTTTTGATCAACCTGCTGTCTGAAAAGCATTTACTTTTCAACCACGGTTCTTCAACAATAACACGAACAAGCTACATGGGTCTCCCCCAAGGCTCTTGTCTGAGTCCGCTGTTGTACAACTTCTACATCAGTGACATCGACACATGCTTGACGGACGGCTGTACAATGCGCCAGTTAGCTGACGACTGCGTTGTATCAGTCACGGCGACTCTAGCTGTAGACATGAAAAACAGCCTGCAAAATACGCTAGATAATCTGACCGGTTGGGCCAGTTGTCTTGGAATCGAATTCTCGCTTGAAAAAACGGAGATGGTAGTCTTTTCAAAAAAGCGACCACCACCTCGCTTCGAGCTAGTTCTGTCCGGAATACCCATCACTCAGTCACCTAGCTTCAAGTATCTAGGAGTATGGTATGACTCTAAGTGCACATGGGAAAAACATATCAATTACCTGAAGCAAAGATGCCAACCGAGAATTAATTTTCTTCGGATGGTAACAGGAACATCATGGGGAGCGCATCCAGAGGATTTAATACGACTCTACCAAACCACTATTCTCCCCGTAATAGAATACGGCAGCATATGCTTCAGAGGAATCGCAGCCTCACACATGCTGAAGCTAGAGAGGATACAATACCGTTGTTTGCGTATCGCTCTAGGCTGCATGCAATCGACACATACCATGTCTCTAGCGGTCATTGCGGGAGTACTACCACTCAAAGAGAGGCTATTCGAGTTGGCTCTTCGTTTCCTCATCAGATCGGAGATAGCAAACCCAATGATAATCGAGAACTATGAGAGGTGTTTGGAAGTTGTTCAGAAACCCTGTATGTCAGTATACCAGCGGTTCATGACCATGGAGATAAACCCTTCGGTTGTTGCTCCATCCCGTGAGATTTCAACATCGCTCAACAATTCTTCTGTTGTATTTGATTTGACGATGAAACTAGAAATCCATGGAATTCCCGAACACCTTAAACCAACAGTTGTGCCATTAATATTTTCGGCAAAATTCGGCCACCTCCCAGAACAGAACTCCTTTTTCACGGACGGATCTGTGATGGATGGACAATCCGGATATGGCGTTTTTAACACAGATCATCACATATCCCGCAAACTGGCACAGCCTTGCTCCATATATGTAGCTGAATTAGCTGCCATACACAATTCGCTGCGAATTATCGAGCTCAAGACACCAGGCAATTATTTCATCTTCTCGGACAGCCTCAGTTCAATCGAAGCTCTCCGATCGATTAAACCGGTCAAGCACCCGTCCTATTTCCTTCCGGAAATTAGACGGATATTAGAAGTGCTGGTTGATCGGTCTTTCATTATCCGCTTTGTGTGGGTCCCCTCTCATTGCTCAATCCCAGGCAATGAAGAAGCTGATTTATTAGCGAAAAGGGGTGCCATAGAAGGAGATATATTTGATAGACCGATCATCTATACCGAGTATTTTCACTTGCCTCGACAACTGGCCCTGGCAAACTGGCAGGAAAAATGGGATAAAGACGATCTTGGGCGATGGATGCACTCGATTTCGCCCAAAGTGTCTACAAAAGCTTGGTTCAAAGGGTTAGATTTAACTCGAGATTTCATTCGAGTTATTTCGCGCCTAATGTCCAATCACTATGTTGCAAACGCACACCTCTATCGAATAAACTTAGTCGATAGTAATCTGTGCGAATGTGGAGGGTACGAAGATATTGACCACATAGTCTTCGTATGCCCTAAGTACCACAGAGCAAGGGCCAAGCTTATAGATTCTCTCCGGAAACAGAAAGTGACGTTTACAATGCAAGTACGGGATGTGCTTGCTAGCCGCAACCCCGCGCTTGTAATACCCATTTACGACTTTTTAAGAGATATCAAGTATCGAATTTGATTATCTCTATGCTTTCTCTCCTAATTTCTCCCAACACAACAATCTTAAAAAGTTTCACACTAATTCTGTTTTTTTTTTTTTCTTTCTTTCGTTCATCTTTTTTATAGAAACATGAATCATCGCTTCTTTCTGAGAGACATGATCCACCAAACATAGATATAAGTTTTGATTTCTAAAGATATAAGGAACCATCACACCTTAACGAATAGTATTAACAATTGATATTTACTCATACAGAGAAGAACTTTATTTATTATTGTTATTGTTAGCCGTAGGTCTAAATGATATGTATTTTTAAATTGTATTTATAAAAGAGAAAAGATGAGAGGGTTTTTATGCCTGTTTGAGGAAGAGCAGTCGGGATACAGGCTCTACTCAAGCTGGCTTTTCCCTACTCCAAAAGATATTCGGCCCCGTTATGCTTTGCGGTTGGGCCTAAATAAATATTAGAGTTTAAAAAAAAAAAAAAATAACAATCTATACACGAACTCTAAAACCCTGCGCTTTCATACAAATCTGCATATCTGGTATCCCTGGAGTGAACCAACGCTTCTCGACACCAGGCATGCCAGATCAAATTTCTCCATTAATCTACGGATTTGAGGATCCGTAGGTAAAATCTACGGGTATCCAAACATACGGATTTCCGAAAACATCTTGGGATTTTTTGATCGGTCTTTCATTATCTGCTTTGTGTGGGTCCCCTCTCATTGCTCAATCCCAGGCAATGAAGAAGCTGATTTATTAGCGAAAAGGGGTGCCATAGAAGGAGATATATTTGATGGACCGATCACCTATACCGAGTATCTTCACCTGCCTCGACAACTGGCCCTGGCAAACTGGCAGGAAAGGTGGGATAAAGACGACCTTGGGCATGGATGCACTCGATCTCGCCCAAAGTGTCTACAAAAGCTTGGTTCAAAGGGTTAGATTTAACTCGGGATTTTATTCGAGTTATTTCGCGCCTAATGCCCAATCACTATGTTGCAAACGCACACCTCTATCGAATAAACTTGGTCGATAGTAATCTGTGCGAATGTGGAGGATACGAAGACATCGACCACATAGTTTTCGTATGCCCAAAGTATCATAGAGCAAGGACCAAGCTTAAAGATTCTCTCAAAAAACAGAAAGTGACGTCTACAATTCAGGTACGGGATGCGCTTGCTAGCCGCAACCCTGCGCTTGTAATACATATTTATGACTTTTTAAAAGATATCAAATATCAAATTCGATTATCTCCTTGCTTTTTCTCCTCATTTCTCTCAACACAACTACCCTCAAAAAGTTTCACACTAATTATGTTCCTTTTTTCTTCTTTCTTGTGTTATTCTTTTTAGAGAAACATGAATCATTGCTTCTTTCTGAGAGACATGATCCACCAAACTTAGGTATAAGTTTTGATTTCGAAGAGATAAGGAACCATCACACCTCAACGAATAGTATTAAGAATTGATATTTAACATAGAGAAGAAATTTAATGTTTTTTTTTAAACTCTAATATTTATTTAGGCCCAACCGCAAAGCATAACGGGGCCGAATATCTTTTGGAGTAGGGAAAAGCCAGCTTGAGTAGAGCCTGTATCCCGACTGCTCCTCCTCAAACAGGCATAAAAACCCTCTCATCTTTTCTCTTTTATAAATACAATTTAAAAATACATATCATTTAAACCTACGGCTAACAATAACAATAATAAATAAAGTTCTTCTCTTTATGAGTAAATATCAATTCTTAATACTATTCGTTAAGGTGTGATGGTTCCTTATATCTTTAGAAATCAAAACTTATATCTATGTTTGGTGGATCATGTCTCTCAGAAAGAAGCGATGATTCATGTGTCTCTAAAAAGATCAATAAAAGAAAAAAAAAGGAACAGAATTAGTGTGAAACTTTTTGATGGAGGTTGTGTTGGAAAAATAAGAAGAAGAAGCAAGGAGATAATCAAATTCGATACTTGATATCCCTTAAAAAGTCATAAATAGGTATTACAAGCGCTGGGTTGCGGCTAGCAAGCGCATCCCGTACTTGCATTGTAAATGTCACTTTCTGTTTTCGGAGAGAATCAATAAGCTTGGTCCTTGCTCTGTGGTACTTAGGGCATACGAAGACTATATGATCTATATCTTCGTACCCTCCACATTCGCACAGATTACTATCGACTAAGTTTATTCGATAAAGGTGTGCGTTTGCAACATAGTGATTGGACATTAGGCGCGAAATAACTCGAATGAAATCTCGAGTTAAATCTAACCCTTTGAACCAAGCTTTTGTAGACACTTTGGGCGAAATCGAGTGCATCCATCGCCCAAGATCGTCTTTATCCCATTTTTCCTGCCAGTTTGCCAGGGCCAGTTGTCGAGGCAGGTGAAAATACTCGGTATAGATGATCGGTCTATCAAATATATCTCCTTCTATGGCACCCCTTTTCGCTAATAAATCAGCTTCTTCATTGCCTGGGATTGAGCAATGAGAGGGGACCCACACAAAGCAGATAATGAAAGACCGATCAACCAGCACTTCTAATATCCGTCTAATTTCCGGAAGGAAATAGGACGGGTGCTTGACCGGTTTAATCGATCGGAGAGCTTCGATAGAACTGAGGCTGTCCGAGAAGATGAAATAATTGCCTGGTGTCTTGAACTCGATAATTCGCAGCGAATTGTGTATGGCAGCTAATTCAGCTACATATATAGAGCAAGGCTGTGCCAGTTTGCGGGATATGTGATGATCTGTGTTAAAAACGCCATATCCGGATTGTCCATCCATCACAGATCCGTCCGTGAAAAAGGAGTTCTGTACTGGGAGGTGGCCGAATTTTGCCGAAAATATTTATGGCACAACTGTTGGTTTAAGGTGTTCGGGAATTCCATGGATTTCTTGTTTCATCGTCAAATCAAATACAACAGAAGAATTGTTGAGCGATGTTGAAATCTCACGGGATGGAGCAACAACCGAAGGGTTTATCTCCATGGTCATGAAAAAAAAAATTTAATGTTATTGTTAGTCGTAGGTTGAAATGACATGTATTTTTAAATTGTATTTTTAAAAAAGAAAAGATGAGAGGGTTTTTATGCCTGTTTGAGGAGGAGCAGTCGGGATACAGGCTGTACTCAAGCTGGCTTTTCCCTGCTCCAAGAGACGTTCGGCCCCGTTATGCTTCGCGGTTGGGCCTAAATAAATATTAGAGTTATAAAAAAAAAATCTTCGGATTTTAGATTTTCCAATTCGATGCCATATAAAAAAAACCTGTTAGTGACAATTATGTACTTCTTTTTAACCGTTTATTCAAAATGTTACCGAAATGAATAAAAACTGTTAGAACCTACGGATTTACACGAAAAAGCTCTGGCATCTCTGCACATGCCACATGCAACGTATTTTTTCCTTGTAAATATAATGTATGTTTTGTACTTACGTTATTATCTTCGATTAGGGTCGCAACTCGTCCAGGCTGAAAAGATATAAAATATTATATTATTTTCCTGATTTTGCTGGCTTTATCATTAAATAAAAGAACCTAAACCTAAAGTTTGATATTCAGGTTAATGTTGAATGTTGAGTTCTTGTAACACACAAAATGACTTTTCTGTGAAAATGAACAAAGAATATAAAAACTGAGAGAAAAATTAACGTTCAATAGTTATCTGTTTGTCAGTTCGGTTTCAATTATCAATAACATATGAAACAGAGCAAGAACATTAATTTTTTCAATTGTATGAAAAGTATCGACTTTATAATATATAATTACGGTGGACACCGAAGGGCATTCTGCCCAATAAGCATAATCAATACTTTGAACCCACATAGCAACAATCAACGACCATCAGGAAACAGCATAACAAAACGGACGCATCAGCAACTCTAATCGGGACCGGACGCAACACGTAGCAGCGAGAGTAGAATTGCAAGCTCAGCAGTTATAGTTATTAAATAGCCCCACTCAGTGGAATTCAGTCACTTCGTTGAGGAATTTAGTTGAGTACAGTCGATCAGTGACTTCGCGTGAATAATTAATGTAACTTTTAGTGAAATAATCTAGTTAGATGTAAGTTTTTGGTAGAATAAATATTTTTTTTAGCCACTCGCAACGCGACTGCTATAATTGGCGCAGCCTTCGGGAACCGGCTGAGTGAAAGTGTGGAAAAGAACAGTGGAAATTGACTGACTAATAACCATTCACAAAGTGATCCCGCGATTACTGGATATAAGAACATTTGTGACCCCTTGTGCTTATTGAAAGTGAAAGCATCCGCGGCACCAAAGGTTGCGTAGAAAACCGTCGTTTAAGGAGTTGAGGATCCCCCGCCACACTACACCTGGAGCACCAGCATCGTCAGGCCGGAACCTTCTTTAAAATCGTAAGTAATTTTCATTTTTCTTTGCTTATTCCCGCTCAAGTGAACTCGCAAGGCATACTACAAGATAGGTGCCTGCAGTAAATCAGACAGATTTGGAAAAAAAAGTGTTACTTACGTCCCGGAGAAGTACTACAAGATAGGCTTCTTTGGTAGAAAGGATACATACTACAAGATAGGTGTACCTTTTTCTCCCTACCACTCCGGAGAAGTACTACAAGATAGGCTTCTTTGGAAGAAAGGCCACATACTACAAGATAGGTGTACCTTTTTCTATTCTATAGGGAAAACTACAAGATAGAGCCCATAGAACCAATATCAAAATCCATTAGTTGAATGCCTAAATTTCCAAGAGATCAATCGGCAAAAAGTAGGTCCGCCTTACGGAAAGCAAGGGAACTACTCAAGTTAACTAAGCAGGATTCAGAAGCAGAAGAGGATACCTCATCCGACTGCTCAGAAGAGTACTCACACGTACCTTTAAAAATAAATATTCCGTTGTTGACTTCATTGTCCATCGACAATTCGAACGAAACGGAAAGCCACACGATGGATAACAGCAGACATAAGCAGCTTGCCTGTAATGCTGCACGAGCTAACAGAAAAACAAAACCAACAACAAAGTACACTCAATACTTTGCTACAAAATAACGCGAGTGCGAGTCGAAATGCACCACCTGCGCCCGCACCAGCAGCAAATATAGAAAACCTATTTAAAATTCCAGACCCAATCAAAGCAATCCCACGCTTTGACGGGAGCCAAAAACAACTTTCTGGGTGGCTGACCACAGCAGAAAATACACTCCTGGTCTTTAAAGACCTCGTGTCAGATTGCCAATACCAAATTTTCACAACGGCTATAATCAATAAGATCGAGGGCAAGGCAAAAGACATCATTTGCCTTGCAGGCAACCCACAGAATTTTAACGAAGTTAAAGAGATTTTGACAAACGCCTTGGGCGACCGTCAAGAACTAACATTCTACAAAAGCCAACTTTGGCAAAACAAGATGACTGACAATATGTCAGTACACAAATATTACAACAAATGCAAAGAGATATGCCAAAATATAAAATCTCTAGCCAAGCAGAAGCCAAAGTATAAAGACAACTGGGAGGCGATCAACGCATTTATAGAAGAGGATGCGTTGGCAGCTTTTCTTGCGGGCCTAAAAGAGCCATACTTTGGGTATGCGCAGGCGGCATGCCCCGAAGATATGAAAGCGGCCTACGCTTTTGTGTGCAAATTTAGAAGCAAAGAGAGCACAGCTTCAAACATGGATAATTTCAAACAATCCAAATTTCACCCCAAAAAAGAGTATAAAGAAAACAATAATTATGACAGTAAAAATCCCTCCACGTATAAAAAAATATCAAACCAACTAAATACAAAAAATAAAGCAGAACCCCCAGAACACGATACCGACTCTCCTCAACCTATGGAACTGGGTTCGACCAGAACCAAACTTACCCTTAACAAAAGACAAATACACAACAATGAGGTTACAGATGATGAAAAATCATCGGACTCTGAAAACGAAGAAGAAAACATTGATCTGAATTTTTGTTGGGTGCAAGGACGCCAAAACACAACTTAAACTATTTACCTTTCATTACCAGTCGGAATAGTAAAACCAATAAAATCATAAGACTTTTAATTGACACAGGTGCGAATAAGAACATCATTCGCCCAGGCATTTTGACAAACTGTAAACCGAGCAAAAACACAAAAATTAAAAACATTTCTGGAAACCACAACATTAATAAGAAAGGAAAAGGGAACCTTATTGGATATAACCTTCCCACTCAGACATATTATGAGCTTAAGTTTCACGATTTTTTTGACGGGATTATTGGCTCTCAATTTCTAGCAAAGACTAAAGCCAAAATTGACTATGATAAAGAGAAGTTAGAAATTGGCAACATTAGTATACCTTACAAAAAATATTTCCCTACGACGAAACTAAACTCTCATCACATCGAAATCAGTACAACAACAGATGGTGATTGGTTAGTACCAAATTTTCAAAAACTTAATAATTCAGCGATAATAGAACCAGGTCTTTACGGATCTCAGAATAATAAATCAACCATATGAATTCTCACCCACAGAGATGATTTACCAGTAATGGATGGAAAGTTGAAAATAAAAGTCAATAATTTTGAAACTATCACTCCTATACCACTTAAAATAAAATCCAAATTAGATGAGGAAACAATAACCAGCTTAATTAGAATGGAACATCTGTCCGCATTGGAAAAACAAGAGTTAATTAAAACTATTTTGAACAACCAGGGAGTGTTACTGAAAACCGACGAAAAACTTACTGCTACAACAGCTATTAAACATCAAATACCGACAAAGGACGACAAACCGACGTACTCCAAATCATACAAGTACCCGCATCATTTTAAAAAAGATGTTGAGGAACAAATTATTGAAATGCTTCGTAATGGAATTATAACTCACTCAACGAGTCCATCACCCTTATTCTTGTTTACGGCCGTATCGCTTTCGTACGAAAGCAGCAGCGGCGTACGAATGCCATACGAACGCATACGAATCCGATTCGTTCTAACCAATTCGAGCTTTCGAACATCGTTGCTTTCGTACGAACGTGCCATTCTTGTTTACGTACGAATGCGTATCCGTATTCTTTTTGCTCTCGTTCGCAAACGTCAGTCAAAAGTTGCGAATCGCTGTACGAATCGCCGGCGCCGGTAGTTTTTTCTTGTTTTTCTGCCGTTTGGTGTTAGTTTTTTGAAAAAAAAATTAAACCGAATAGTTTTTATTGATTTGTGAAGTGTAAGTAAATTCTAAAGAACATTTGTGAAAATCCATTCTCAAAAACCTCCAGTTGATACAAATCGCCGTCGCCGAGAATGTTTTGGTTGTTTCGCGTGAAAAAAAAGCCGCTAGAAACTGATTGAGGTTTGCCGTTAGTTCTGGGAGAATGGTGATAGAAAAAAGGAATAAGTCGCTACCATCAAGGTACTACAAAAATCTGCCGAATATTTGGATCGTCTTCCCGGCAACAGCAAAGCGTCAACCAGCAAGCAGATTTGATTGGCGCAGATAGTTGACTGGGTAACATGATACAGGATTATTAATTTATCATTGCTCTTGGATGCCGATTTGTGTACTAGGTAATTAGTTCAATTAATAGTGTTTGAAAATAATAATATTTAAATCTATTGATATTGTAGAAATAATCGATCAGGAGCTACTGGCTACTGGAGATACAGGAGATAACTTTGCTGGGTAAATTAGGCAGTTTCCAACGCTTTTGAAATTACCAGCAAATAAGGTATTTTACTGTTTATTACATTATTAGTATAACTATTTCATGTTGTTATTTTTGTAGAAGACCAAGAATACAACAAAGCAACCAATTTCTTCGGATGCCTCAAATTTTCACAATTGGGTCAATGAACCACTACAAGCTACAAAGGACAGTTTTGAGAGCTGGTTCCGTTTGGTGTTGACCAAAAATACAAATGACGGATAATTTTATTTTATTTTATTTAATAATGTTTATTAATATTAAGATTAAGATTTAATAATAATTTTTTTTAAATATTTTCATAATCGATTATTATATATATCTAGTTACGGTTCTGGCGTGAAGCACTTCGGTTTATCTCCCAAGAGTGTTGGTCATCCAAAGGGCTTCAATTGTGGTCAAAATTGCAGACATGGATTTTCGATGAAAATAACCAAACCGCCGTATTTTTTCATTAAGTCGTCAGAGTGACCAGCTCCGAAATAGGGTGATCCTAATAAAAACAGCTTTATTCATTGTATTTTATTCTAAAAACTTTTTGGAATTTTTTATCTTTTTGGATCAAATCAACGTATATTTTTCTCGTTTCAAGAAATAATACGAAAAAAAAAATCGGTGTGCTTTCACTGTTTAGAATTAAAGCAGCTAAAACATCGTAAAACAACTTCTATCCATAAAAAAGTTAGATATTTGATTTAATCGAAAATTTGGGTCACCCCAATTTTTAATCATTTTTCAATAAGCGCTTTATCATAAGTAACAACTTTGTTGAAGAAAGTTTTTCTCTAAAACTTTGCTATCGAGCTCTATATCTGAAATTCCCTATAAATTTCGTTTCTGGACCGCTGCACTGACCAATAACGACGTCGGCTGCACTACTTGGGAAGGAAAAGGATGATGATGCTCGTTTTGTTTATAGACCGCAAGTTCTACTGCATTTCTACGAGTGTCACAAATAGGAATTGTTTTAAAAAGAGTGCCAAAATCTGGTCACTTTTTTTAAAGACTGGACGATTAGAATAGTCAAAAAACGTTGCTGTGCCGTCTAGTTAGCCTAAGTGTAGTAAATACATCACAAACATGTTACATTTAGAACACTAAACATTTCAAACATCCTCGAGATCGTTTTCTTCCATGTAGCTCGAACAAACGTTGTGCAGCGCACAGCAGACATTCACAATTTTAGCCGCTTTAGCTGGAGCATAGTGGAGCTGCCGAGAACCAAGAATGCACCGGAAGCGATTTTTCAAGACACCAATGGTTCTTTCAATGATGCCTCTACCCAAGCTGTGCCTAGAATTAAAATCACTTTCGGGCTTCCTGGTTCTGGCGCTCGGTATGGTGTTATCAACCACGGTTCGGAAGGGTACCCAGCATCACCTGAGAATAACAGAAAATTTATATGTATCTCTCTCTCTCTCTCTCTCCTCTCTCTATATATATATATAATATATATATATATATATATATATATATATTATATATATATAAATATATATATATATATATATATATATATATATATATATATATATATATATATATATATATATATATATATATATATATATATAAAGATATATATATATATATATATATATATATATATATATATATATATATATATATATATATATATATATATATATATATATAAAGATATATATATATATATATATATATATATATATATATATATATATATATAAATATATGTATATATATATATATATATATATATATATATATATATATATATATATATATATATATATATATATATATATATATATGTATATATATATATATATATATATATATATATATATATATATATTTATATATATATAAATATATATATATATATATATATATATATATATATATATATATATATATATATATATATATAAATATATATATACATATATAAATATATATATACATATATAAATATATATATATATATATATATATATATATATATATATATATATATATATATAAATAAATAAATATATATATATATATATATATATATATATATATATATATATATATATATATATATATATATATATATATATATATATATATGTATATATATATATATATATATATATATATATATATATATATATATATATATATATA
>NW_026599209.1:24240-25000 GCF_029784165.1 Wyeomyia smithii
TTTTTACTGCTCAGCGAGATTCAAGACGAAAATTTACATGAAAAAAGATCCTTGATATCTTATCGGGGGGCTGAGATATTGGCGTTTATATATGTGATGGAAAACTATGCATTTTGTTAAAAATGCCACTAAAGCTTTTTTTTTTTTTAAAGGGGGGATTTGTTAGTAGCTTAAGTATTTATGATAAATATTAGTAAATAATGAGTATGTGTGTCCAATCACAAATGGTGACTTCTCAACACTGTTAGAAATTTGTAATTTTAATTGTTAGGATTTGTTTGCTTTCGCAATTAGGACTTAACATTCGTAGGGATTTAAACCTACTTGTCAGAAAAGGGGAAGTTAACTTACAACTAACTTAATTGCTAACTTATTGGCTATAAAGAGAGCTTATCGTAGCAATTGAGGATTGCAACGATTTTTGTCGAAAATTGTTAATAATTTTATTTGACATAGCTTCTAATGGTTCAAACACCAGTAAGTCTATGTAATTCGAGTGTACCAAACCAAGGAGGACGCTTCAAAATCATTTTCAGAATTTTATTCTGAATCCTTTGAAGCGTTTTCTTCCTTGTTGAACAGCAACTTGACCAGATCGGTACAGCATGAAGCATTGCTGGTCTAAAAATTTGTTTGTAAATCAAAAGTTTGTTCTTTAAACAAAGTTTAGAATTCCTGTTAATGAGAGGATATAAACATCTCGTATATTTGATGCACTTGGCTTGTATACTCTCAATGTGCGCTTTGAAAATAAGTTTTT
>NW_026599210.1:0-66000 GCF_029784165.1 Wyeomyia smithii
AGGGGTTTTCGGCCATTCTGAGCTCAATTTGGGATCATTTTCTATTTTGGTCATTTCTGACCTTTAGAAGGGGTTTTCGACGATTCTGAGCTCAATTTAGGATCATTTTCTATTCTGGCCTTTTGTGGCCTTTAAAGGGGGTTTTCGGCCATTCTGAGCTTAATTTGGGATCATTTTCTATTTTGGCCTTTTCTGGCCTTTAGAAGGGGTTTTCGAAGATTCTGAGCTCAATTTAGGATCATTTTCTATTTTGGCCTTTTCTGGCCTTTAGAAGGGGTTTTCGGCCATTCTGAGCTTAATTTGGGATCATTTTCTATTTTGGCCTTTTCTGGCCTTTAGAAGGGGTTTTCGGCCATTCTGAGCTTAATTTGGGATCATTTTCTATTTTGGTCATTTCTGGCCTTTAGAAGGGGTTTTCGGCCATTCGGAGCTCAATTTGAGATCATTTTCTATTTTGGTCATTTCTGGCCTTTAGAAGGGGTTTTCGACGATTCTGAGCTCAATTTGGGATCATTTTCTATTTTGGTCATTTCTGGCCTTTAGTAGGGGTTTCCGGCCATTCTGAGCTTAATTTGGGATCATTTTCTATTTTGGCCTTTTCTGGCCTTTAAAGGGGGTTTTCGGCCAGTATGGGCTTAATTTAGGATCATTTTCTATTTTGGCCTTTTCTGGCCTTTAGAAGGATTTTTCGGCCATTCTGAGCTTAATTTGGGATCATTTTCTATTTTGGCCTTTTCTGGCCTTTAGAAGGGGTTTTCGGCCATTCTAAACTTAATTTGGGATCATTTTCTAATTTGGCCTTTTCTGGCCTTTAGAAGGGTTTTTGGGCCATTCTGAGATTAATTTGGGATCATTTTCTATTTTGGACTTTTCTGGCCTATGGAAGAGGTTTTCAGCCATTCTGAGCTTAATTTGGTATCATTTTCTATTTTGGCCTTTTCTAGCCTTTAGAAGGGTTTTTCGGCCATTCTGAGCTCAATTTGGGATCATTTTCTATTTTGGTCATTTCTGGCCTTTAGAAGGGGTTTTCGACGATTCTGAGTTCAATTTAGGATCATTTTCTATTTTGTTTCTTTTCTGGCCTTTAGAAGGGGTTTTCGACGATTCTGAGCTCAATTTGGGATCATTTTCTATTTTGGCCTTTTCTGGCCTTTAGAAGGGTTTTTCGGCCATTCTTAGCTCAATTTGGGATCATATTCCATTTTTGCCTTTTCTGGCCTTTAGAAGGGGTTTTCGACGATTCTGAGCTCAATTTAGGATCATTTTCTATTTTGGTTCTTTTCTGGCCTTTAGAAGGGGTTTTCGACGATTCTGAGCTCAATTTGGGATCATTTTCTATTTTGGCCTTTAGAAGGGTTTTTCGGCCATTCTGAGCTCAATTTGGGATCATTTTCTATTTTGGTCATTTCTGGCCTTTAGAAGGGGTTTTCGACGATTCTGAGCTCAATTTAGGATCATTTTCTATTTTGGTTCTTGTCTGGCCTTTAGAAGGGGTTTTCGACGATTCTGAGCTCAATTTAGGATCATTTTCTATTTTGGCCTTTTCTGGCCTTTAGAAGGGGGTTTCGGCCATTCTGAGCTCAATTTGGAATCATTTTCTATTTTGGCCTTTTCTGGCCTTTAGAAGGGGTTTTCGGCCATTCTGAGCTTAATTTGGGATCATTTTCTATTTTGGCCTTTCTGGCCTTTAGAAGGGGTTTTCGGCCATTCTGAGCTCAATTTGGGATCATTTTCTATTTTGGTCATTTCTGACCTTTAGAAGGGGTTTTCGACGATTCTGAGCTCAATTTAGGATCATTTTCTATTTTGGCCTTTTCTGGCCTTTAGAAGGGGGTTTCGGCCATTCTGAGCTCAATTTGGAATCATTTTCTATTTTGGCCTTTTCTGGCCTTTAGAAGGGGTTTTCGGCCATTCTGAGCTTAATTTGGGATCATTTTCTATTTTGGCCTTTCTGGCCTTTAGAAGGGGTTTTCGGCCATTCTGAGCTCAATTTGGGATCATTTTCTATTTTGGTCATTTCTGACCTTTAGAAGGGGTTTTCGACGATTCTGAGCTCAATTTAGGATCATTTTCTATTTTGGCCTTTTCTGGCCTTTAGTAGGGGTTTCCGGCCATTCTGAGCTTAATTTGGGATCATTTTCTATTTTGGCCTTTTCTGGCCTTTAAAGGGGGTTTTCGGCCAGTCTGGGCTTAATTTAGGATCATTTTCTATTTTGGCCTTTTCTGGCCTTTAGTAGGGGTTTCCGGCCATTCTGAGCTTAATTTGGGATCATTTTCTATTTTGGCCTTTTCTGGCCTTTAAAGGGGGTTTTCGGCCAGTCTGGGCTTAATTTAGGATCATTTTCTATTTTGGCCTTTTCTGGCCTTTAGAAGGATTTTTCGGCCATTCTGAGCTTAATTTGGGATCATTTTCTATTTTGGCCTTTTCTAGCCTTTAGAAGGGTTGTTCGACGATTTTGAGCTCAATTTGGGATCATTTTCCATTTTTGCCTTTTCTGGCCTTTAGAAGGGGTTTTCGACGATTCTGAGCTCAATTTAGGATCATTTTCTATTTTGGTTCTTTTCTGGCCTTTAGAAGGGGTTTTCGACGATTCTGAGCTCAATTTAGGATCATTTTCTATTTTGGCCTTTTCTGGCCTTTAGAAGGGGTTTTCGGCCATTCTGAGCTCAATTTGAGATCATTTTCTATTTTGGTCATTTCTGGCCTTTAGAAGAGGGTTTCGGCCATTCTGAGCTTAATTTGGGATCATTTTCTATTTTGGCCTTTTCTGGCCTTTAGAAGGGGTTTTCGGCCATTCTGAGCTCAATTTGGAATCATTTTCTATTTTGGCCTTTTCTGGCCTTTAGAAGGGGTTTTCGGCCATTCTGAGCTTAATTTGGGATCATTTTCTATTTTGGTCATTTCTGGCCTTTAGAAGGGGTTTTCGGCCATTCTGAGCTCAATATGGGATCATTTTCTATTTTGGTCATTTCTGACCTTTAGAAGGGGTTTTCGACGATTCTGAGCTCAATTTAGGATCATTTTCTATTCTGGCCTTTTGTGGCCTTTAAAGGGGGTTTTCGGCCATTCTGAGCTTAATTTGGGATCATTTTCTATTTTGGCCTTTTCTGGCCTTTAGAAGGGGTTTTCGGCCATTCTGAGCTTAATTTGGGATCATTTTCTATTTTGGCCTTTTCTGGCCTTTAGAAGGGGTTTTCGGCCATTCTGAGCTTAATTTGGGATCATTTTCTATTTTGGCCTTTTCTGGCCTTTAGAAGGGGTTTTCGGCCATTCTGAGCTTAATTTGGGATCATTTTCTATTTTGGCCTTTCCTGGCCTTTAGAAGGGGTTTTCGGCCATTCTGAGTTCAATTCGAGATCATTTTCTATTCTGGTCATTTCTGGCCTTTAGAAGGGGTTTTCGACGATTCTGAGCTCAATTTAGGATCATTTTCTATTTTGGCCTTTTCTGGCCTTTAGAAGGGGTTTTCGGCCATTCTGAGCTTAATTTGGGATCATTTTCTATTTTGGCCTTTTCTGGCCTTTAGAAGGGGGTTTCGGCCATTCTGAGCTTAATTTGGGATCATTTTCTATTTTGGCCTTTTCTGGCCTTTAGAAGGGGGTTTCGGCCATTCTGAGCTTAATTTGGGATCATTTTCTATTTTGGCCTTTTCTGGCCTTTAGAAGGGGTTTTCGGCCATTCTGAGCTTAATTTGGGATCATTTTCTATTTTGGCCTTTTCTGGCCTTTAGAAGGGGTTTTCGGCCATTCTGAGCTCAATTTGGAATCATTTTCTATTTTGGCCTTTTCTGGCCTTTAGAAGGGGTTTTCGGCCATTCTGAGCTCAATTTGGGATCATTTTCTATTTTGGTCATTTCTGACCTTTAGAAGGGGTTTTCGACGATTCTGAGCTCAATTTAGGATCATTTTCTATTCTGGCCTTTGTGGCCTTTAAAGGGGGTTTTCGGCCATTCTGAGCTTAATTTGGGATCATTTTCTATTTTGGCCTTTTCTGGCCTTTAGAAGGGGTTTTCGGCCATTCTGAGCTTAATTTGGGATCATTTTCTATTTTGGTCATTTCTGGCCTTTAGAAGGGGTTTTCGGCCATTCTGAGCTCAATTTGGGATCATTTTCTATTTTGGTCATTTCTGACCTTTAGAAGGGGTTTTCGACGATTCTGAGCTCAATTTAGGATCATTTTCTATTCTGGCCTTTTGTGGCCTTTAGTAGGGGTTTCCGGCCATTCTGAGCTTAATTTGGGATCATTTTCTATTTTGGCCTTTTCTGGCCTTTAGAAGGATTTTTCGGCCATTCTGAGCTTAATTTGGGATCATTTTCTATTTTGGCCTTTTCTAGCCTTTAGAAGGGTTGTTCGACGATTTTGAGCTCAATTTGGGATCATTTTCCATTTTTGCCTTTTCTGGCCTTTAGAAGGGGTTTTCGACGATTCTGAGCTCAATTTAGGATCATTTTCTATTTTGGTTCTTTTCTGGCCTTTAGAAGGGGTTTTCGACGATTCTGAGCTCAATTTAGGATCATTTTCTATTTTGGCCTTTTCTGGCCTTTAGAAGGGGTTTTCGGCCATTCTGAGCTCAATTTGAGATCATTTTCTATTTTGGTCATTTCTGGCCTTTAGAAGAGGGTTTCGGCCATTCTGAGCTTAATTTGGGATCATTTTCTATTTTGGCCTTTTCTGGCCTTTAGAAGGGGTTTTCGGCCATTCTGAGCTCAATTTGGAATCATTTTCTATTTTGGCCTTTTCTGGCCTTTAGAAGGGGTTTTCGGCCATTCTGAGCTTAATTTGGGATCATTTTCTATTTTGGTCATTTCTGGCCTTTAGAAGGGGTTTTCGGCCATTCTGAGCTCAATATGGGATCATTTTCTATTTTGGTCATTTCTGACCTTTAGAAGGGGTTTTCGACGATTCTGAGCTCAATTTAGGATCATTTTCTATTCTGGCCTTTTGTGGCCTTTAAAGGGGGTTTTCGGCCATTCTGAGCTTAATTTGGGATCATTTTCTATTTTGGCCTTTTCTGGCCTTTAGAAGGGGTTTTCGGCCATTCTGAGCTTAATTTGGGATCATTTTCTATTTTGGCCTTTTCTGGCCTTTAGAAGGGGTTTTCGGCCATTCTGAGCTTAATTTGGGATCATTTTCTATTTTGGCCTTTTCTGGCCTTTAGAAGGGGTTTTCGGCCATTCTGAGCTTAATTTGGGATCATTTTCTATTTTGGCCTTTCCTGGCCTTTAGAAGGGGTTTTCGGCCATTCTGAGTTCAATTCGAGATCATTTTCTATTCTGGTCATTTCTGGCCTTTAGAAGGGGTTTTCGACGCTTCTGAGCTCAATTTAGGATCATTTTCTATTTTGGCCTTTTCTGGCCTTTAGAAGGGGTTTTCGGCCATTCTGAGCTTAATTTGGGATCATTTTCTATTTTGGCCTTTTCTGGCCTTTAGAAGGGTTTTTCGGCCATTCTGAGCTTAATTTGGGATCATTTTCTATTTTGGCCTTTTCTGGCCTTTAGAAGGGGGTTTCGGCCATTCTGAGCTTAATTTGGGATCATTTTCTATTTTGGCCTTTTCTGGCCTTAAGAAGGGGTTTTCGGCCATTCTGAGCTTAATTTGGGATCATTTTCTATTTTGGCCTTTTCTGGCCTTTAGAAGGGGTTTTCGGCCATTCTGAGCTCAATTTGGGATCATTTTCTATTTTGGTCATTTCTGGCCTTTAGAAGGGGTTTTCGGCCATTCTGAGTTCAATTCGAGATCATTTTCTATTCTGGTCATTTCTGGCCTTTAGAAGGGGTTTTCGACGCTTCTGAGCTCAATTTAGGATCATTTTCTATTTTGGCCTTTTCTGGCCTTTAGAAGGGGTTTTCGGCCATTCTGAGCTTAATTTGGGATCATTTTCTATTTTGGCCTTTTCTGGCCTTTAGAAGGGTTTTTCGGCCATTCTGAGCTTAATTTGGGATCATTTTCTATTTTGGCCTTTTCTGGCCTTTAGAAGGGGGTTTCGGCCATTCTGAGCTTAATTTGGGATCATTTTCTATTTTGGCCTTTTCTGGCCTTAAGAAGGGGTTTTCGGCCATTCTGAGCTTAATTTGGGATCATTTTCTATTTTGGCCTTTTCTGGCCTTTAGAAGGGTTTTTCGGCCATTCTGAGCTTAATTTGGGATCATTTTCTATTTTGGCCTTTTCTGGCCTTTAGAAGGGGGTTTCGGCCATTCTGAGCTTAATTTGGGATCATTTTCTATTTTGGCCTTTTCTGGCCTTTAGAAGGGGTTTTCGGCCATTCTGAGCTTAATTTGGGATCATTTTCTATTTTGGTCATTTCTGGCCTTTAGAAGGGGTTTTCGGCCATTCTGAGCTCAATTTGGGATCATTTTCTATTTTGGTCATTTCTGACCTTTAGAAGGGGTTTTCGACGATTCTGAGCTCAATTTAGGATCATTTTCTATTCTGGCCTTTTGTGGCCTTTAAAGGGGGTTTTCGGCCATTCTGAGCTTAGTTTGGGATCATTTTCTATTTTGGCCTTTTCTGGCCTTTAGAAGGGGTTTTCGGCCATTCTGAGCTTAATTTGGGATCATTTTCTATTTTGGTCATTTCTGGCCTTTAGAAGGGGTTTTCGGCCATTCTGAGCTCAATTTGGGATCATTTTCTATTTTGGTCATTTCTGACCTTTAGAAGGGGTTTTCGACGATTCTGAGCTCAATTTAGGATCATTTTCTATTCTGGCCTTTTGTGGCCTTTAAAGGGGGTTTTCGGCCATTCTGAGCTTAATTTGGGATCATTTTCTATTTTGGCCTTTTCTGGCCTTTAGAAGGGGTTTTCGGCCATTCTGAGCTTAATTTGGGATCATTTTCTATTTTGGCCTTTTCTGGCCTTTAGAAGGGGTTTTCGGCCATTCTGAGCTTAATTTGGGATCATTTTCTATTTTGGCCTTTTCTGGCCTTTAGAAGGGGTTTTCGGCCATTCTGAGCTTAATTTGGGATCATTTTCTATTTTGGCCTTTTCTGGCCTTTAGAAGGGGTTTTCGGCCATTCTGAGCTCAATTTGGAATCATTTTCTATTTTGGCCTTTTCTGGCCTTTAGAAGGGGTTTTCGGCCATTCTGAGCTTAATTTGGGATCATTTTCTATTTTGGTCATTTCTGGCCTTTAGAAGGGGTTTTCGGCCATTCTGAGCTCAATTTGGGATCATTTTCTATTTTGGTCATTTCTGACCTTTAGAAGGGGTTTTCGACGATTCTGAGCTCAATTTAGGATCATTTTCTATTCTGGCCTTTTGTGGCCTTTAAAGGGGGTTTTCGGCCATTCTGAGCTTAATTTGGGATCATTTTCTATTTTGGCCTTTTCTGGCCTTTAGAAGGGGGTTTCGGCCATTCTGAGCTTAATTTGGGATCATTTTCTATTTTGGCCTTTTCTGGCCTTTAGAAGGGGTTTTCGGCCATTCTGAGCTTAATTTGGGATCATTTTCTATTTTGGCCTTTTCTGGCCTTTAGAAGGGGTTTTCGGCCATTCTGAGCTCAATTTGGAATCATTTTCTATTTTGGCCTTTTCTGGCCTTTAGAAGGGGTTTTCGGCCATTCTGAGCTTAATTTGGGATCATTTTCTATTTTGGTCATTTCTGGCCTTTAGAAGGGGTTTTCGGCCATTCTGAGCTCAATTTGGGATCATTTTCTATTTTGGTCATTTCTGACCTTTAGAAGGGGTTTTCGACGATTCTGAGCTCAATTTAGGATCATTTTCTATTCTGGCCTTTTGTGGCCTTTAAAGGGGGTTTTCGGCCATTCTGAGCTTAATTTGGGATCATTTTCTATTTTGGCCTTTAGAAGGGGTTTTCGGCCATTCTGAGCTCAATTTGGAATCATTTTCTATTTTGGCCTTTTCTGGCCTTTAGAAGGGGTTTTCGGCCATTCTGAGCTCAATTTGAGATCATTTTCTATTTTGGTCATTTCTGGCCTTTAGAAGAGGGTTTCGGCCATTCTGAGCTTAATTTGGGATCATTTTCTATTTTGGCCTTTTCTGGCCTTTAGAAGGGGTTTTCGGCCATTCTGAGCTTAATTTGGGATCATTTTCTATTTTGGCCTTTTCTGGCCTTTAGAAGGGGTTTTCGGCCATTCTGAGCTCAATTTGGAATCATTTTCTATTTTGGCCTTTTCTGGCCTTTAGAAGGGGTTTTCGGCCATTCTGAGCTTAATTTGGGATCATTTTCTATTTTGGTCATTTCTGGCCTTTAGAAGGGGTTTTCGGCCATTCTGAGCTTAATTTGGGATCATTTTCTATTTTGGCCTTTTCTGGCCTTTAGAAGGGGTTTTCGGCCATTCTGAGCTTAATTTGGGATCATTTTCTATTTTGGCCTTTTCTGGCCTTTAGAAGGGGGTTTCGGCCATTCTGAGCTTAATTTGGGATCATTTTCTATTTTGGCCTTTTCTGGCCTTTAGAAGGGGTTTTCGGCCATTCTGAGCTCAATTTGAGATCATTTTCTATTTTGGTCATTTCTGGCCTTTAGAAGGGGTTTTCGACGATTCTGAGCTCAATTTAGGATCATTTTCTATTTTGGCCTTTTCTGGCCTTTAGAAGGGGTTTTCGGCCATTCTGAGCTTAATTTGGGATCATTTTCTAATTTGGCCTTTCCTGGCCTTTAGAAGGGGGTTTCGGCCATTCTGAGCTTAATTTGGGATCATTTTCTATTTTGGCCTTTTCTGGCCTTTAGAAGGGGGTTTCGGCCATTCTGAGCTTAATTTGGGATCATTTTCTATTTTGGCCTTTTCTGGCCTTTAGAAGGGGTTTTCGGCCATTCTGAGCTTAATTTGGGATCATTTTCTATTTTGGCCTTTTCTGGCCTTTAGAAGGGGTTTTCGGCCATTCTGAGCTC
Organism: Wyeomyia smithii; assembly: GCF_029784165.1. Taxonomy (NCBI): domain Eukaryota; kingdom Metazoa; phylum Arthropoda; class Insecta; order Diptera; family Culicidae; genus Wyeomyia; species Wyeomyia smithii. The sequence goes on from NW_026599210.1 coordinate 8,848, forward strand.
AATTTGGAATCATTTTCTATTTTGGCCTTTTCTGGCCTTTAGAAGGGGTTTTCGGCCATTCTGAGCTTAATTTGGGATCATTTTCTATTTTGGCCTTTTCTGGCCTTTAGAAGGGGGTTTCGGCCATTCTGAGCTTAATTTGGGATCATTTTCTATTTGGCCTTTTCTGGCCTTTAGAAGGGGTTTTCGGCCATTCTGAGCTCAATTTGAGATCATTTTCTATTTTGGTCATTTCTGGCCTTTAGAAGGGGTTTTCGACGATTCTGAGCTCAATTTAGGATCATTTTTTATTTTGGCCTTTTCTGGCCTTTAGAAGGGGTTTTCGGCCATTCTGAGCTTAATTTGGGATCATTTTCTATTTTGGCCTTTTCTGGCCTTTAGAAGGGGGTTTCGGCCATTCTGAGCTTAATTTGGGATCATTTTCTATTTTGGCCTTTTCTGGCCTTTAGAAGGGGGTTTCGGCCATTCTGAGCTTAATTTGGGATCATTTTCTATTTTGGCCTTTTCTGGCCTTTAGAAGGGGTTTTCGGCCATTCTGAGCTTAATTTGGGATCATTTTCTATTTTGGCCTTTTCTGGCCTTTAGAAGGGGTTTTCGGCCATTCTGAGCTCAATTTAGAATCATTTTCTATTTTGGCCTTTTCTGGCCTTTAGAAGGGGTTTTCGGCCATTCTGAGCTTAATTTGGGATCATTTTCTATTTTGGTCATTTCTGACCTTTAGAAGGGGTTTTCGACGATTCTGAGCTCAATTTAGGATCATTTTCTATTCTGGCCTTTTGTGGCCTTTAAAGGGGGTTTTCGGCCATTCTGAGCTTAATTTGGGATCATTTTCTATTTTGGCCTTTTCTGGCCTTTAGAAGGGGTTTTCGAAGATTCTGAGCTCAATTTAGGATCATTTTCTATTTTGGCCTTTTCTGGCCTTTAGAAGGGGTTTTCGGCCATTCTGAGCTTAATTTGGGATCATTTTCTATTTTGGCCTTTTCTGGCCTTTAGAAGGGGTTTTCGGCCATTCTGAGCTTAATTTGGGATCATTTTCTATTTTGGTCATTTCTGGCCTTTAGAAGGGGTTTTCGGCCATTCTGAGCTCAATTTGAGATCATTTTCTATTTTGGTCATTTCTGGCCTTTAGAAGGGGTTTTCGACGATTCTGAGCTCAATTTGGGATCATTTTCTATTTTGGTCATTTCTGGCCTTTAGAAGGGGTTTTCGGCCATTCTGAGCTCAATTTGGAATCATTTTCTATTTTGGCCTTTTCTGGCCTTTAGAAGGGGTTTTCGGCCATTCTGAGCTTAATTTGGGATCATTTTCTATTTTGGTCATTTCTGGCCTTTAGAAGGGGTTTTCGGCCATTCTGAGCTTAATTTGGGATCATTTTCTATTTTGGCCTTTTCTGGCCTTTAGAAGGGGTTTTCGGCCATTCTGAGCTTAATTTGGGATCATTTTCTATTTTGGCCTTTTCTGGCCTTTAGAAGGGGTTTTCGGCCATTCTGAGCTTAATTTGGGATCATTTTCTATTTTGGTCATTTCTGGCCTTTAGAAGGGGTTTTCGGCCATTCTGAGCTTAATTTGGGATCATTTTCTATTTTGGCCTTTTCTGGCCTTTAGAAGGGGTTTTCGGCCATTCTGAGCTTAATTTGGGATCATTTTCTATTTTGGCCTTTTCTGGCCTTTAGAAGGGGTTTTCGGCCATTCTGAGCTTAATTTGGGATCATTTTCTATTTTGGTCATTTCTGGCCTTTAGAAGGGGTTTTCGGCCATTCTGAGCTTAATTTGGGATCATTTTCTATTTTGGCCTTTTCTGGCCTTTAGAAGGGGTTTTCGGCCATTCTGAGCTTAATTTGGGATCATTTTCTATTTTGGTCATTTCTGGCCTTTAGAAGGGGTTTTCGACGATTCTGAGCTCAATTTGGGATCATTTTCTATTTTGGTCATTTCTGGCCTTTAGAAGGGGTTTTCGGCCATTCTGAGCTCAATTTGGAATCATTTTCTATTTTGGCCTTTTCTGGCCTTTAGAAGGGGTTTTCGGCCATTCTGAGCTTAATTTGGGATCATTTTCTATTTTGGTCATTTCTGGCCTTTAGAAGGGGTTTTCGGCCATTCTGAGCTTAATTTGGGATCATTTTCTATTTTGGCCTTTTCTGGCCTTTAGAAGGGGTTTTCGGCCATTCTGAGCTCAATTTGGAATCATTTTCTATTTTGGCCTTTTCTGGCCTTTAGAAGGGGTTTTCGGCCATTCTGAGCTTAATTTGGGATCATTTTCTATTTTGGTCATTTCTGGCCTTTAGAAGGGGTTTTCGGCCATTCTGAGCTTAATTTGGGATCATTTTCTATTTTGGCCTTTTCTGGCCTTTAGAAGGGGTTTTCGGCCATTCTGAGCTTAATTTGGGATCATTTTCTATTTTGGTCATTTCTGGCCTTTAGAAGGGGTTTTCGGCCATTCTGAGCTCAATTTGAGATCATTTTCTATTTTGGTCATTTCTGGCCTTTAGAAGGGGTTTTCGACGATTCTGAGCTCAATTTGGGATCATTTTCTATTTTGGTCATTTCTGGCCTTTAGAAGGGGTTTTCGGCCATTCTGAGCTCAATTTGGAATCATTTTCTATTTTGGCCTTTTCTGGCCTTTAGAAGGGGTTTTCGGCCATTCTGAGCTTAATTTGGGATCATTTTCTATTTTGGTCATTTCTGGCCTTTAGAAGGGGTTTTCGGCCATTCTGAGCTTAATTTGGGATCATTTTCTATTTTGGCCTTTTCTGGCCTTTAGAAGGGGTTTTCGGCCATTCTGAGCTTAATTTGGGATCATTTTCTATTTTGGCCTTTTCTGGCCTTTAGAAGGGGTTTTCGGCCATTCTGAGCTTAATTTGGGATCATTTTCTATTTTGGTCATTTCTGGCCTTTAGAAGGGGTTTTCGACGATTCTGAGCTCAATTTGGGATCATTTTCTATTTTGGTCATTTCTGGCCTTTAGAAGGGGTTTTCGACGATTCTGAGCTCAATTTAGGATCATTTCCTATTTTGGCCTTTTCTGGCCTTTAGAAGGGGTTTTCGGCCATTCTGAGCTCAATTTGAGATCATTTTCTATTTTGGTCATTTCTGGCCTTTAGAAGAGGGTTTCGGCCATTCTGAGCTTAATTTGGGATCATTTTCTATTTTGGCCTTTTCTGGCCTTTAGAAGGGGTTTTCGGCCATTCTGAGCTTAATTTGGGATCATTTTCTATTTTGGCCTTTTCTGGCCTTTAGAAGGGGTTTTCGGCCATTCTGAGCTCAATTTGGAATCATTTTCTATTTTGGCCTTTTCTGGCCTTTAGAAGGGGTTTTCGGCCATTCTGAGCTTAATTTGGGATCATTTTCTATTTTGGTCATTTCTGGCCTTTAGAAGGGGTTTTCGGCCATTCTGAGCTCAATTTGGGATCATTTTCTATTTTGGTCATTTCTGGCCTTTAGAAGGGGTTTTCGGCCATTCTGAGCTTAATTTGGGATCATTTTCTATTTTGGTCATTTCTGGCCTTTAGGAGGGGTTTTCGACGATTCTGAGCTCAATTTGGGATCATTTTCTATTCTGGCCTTTCTGGCCTTTAGAAGGGTTTTTCGGCCATTCTGAGCTCAATTTGGGATCATTTTCTATTATGGTCATTTCTGGCCTTTAGAAGGGGTTTTCGACCATTCTGAGCTCAATTTAGGATCATTTTCTAATTTGGCCTTTTCTGGCCTTTAAAGGGGGTTTTCGGCCAGTCTGGGCTTAATTTGGGATCATTTTCTGTTTTGGCCTTTTCTGGCTTTTAGAAGGGGTTTTCGACGATTCTGAGCTCAATTTAGGATCATTTTCTATTCTGGCCTTTTGTGGCCTTTAAAGGGGGTTTTCGGCCATTCTGAGCTTAATTTGGGATCATTTTCTTTTTTGGCCCTTTCTGGCCTTTAGAAGGGGTTTTCGACGATTCTGAGCTCAATTTAGGATCATTTTCTATTTTGGCCTTTTCTGGCCTTTAGAAGGGGTTTTCGGCCATTCTGAGCTTAATTTGGGATCATTTTCTATTTTGGCCTTTTCTGGCCTTTAGAAGGGGTTTTCGGCCATTCTGAGCTTAATTTGGGATCATTTTCTATTTTGGTCATTTCTGGCCTTTAGAAGGGGTTTTCGGCCATTCTGAGCTCAATTTGAGATCATTTTCTATTTTGGTCATTTCTGGCCTTTAGAAGGGGTTTTCGACGATTCTGAGCTCAATTTAGGATCATTTTCTATTTTGGCCTTTTCTGGCCTTTAGAAGGGGTTTTCGGCCATTCTGAGCTTAATTTGGGATCATTTTCTATTTTGGCCTTTTCTGGCCTTTAGAAGGGGGTTTCGGCCATTCTGAGCTTAATTTGGGATCATTTTCTATTTTGGCCTTTTCTGGCCTTTAGAAGGGGGTTTCGGCCATTCTGAGCTTAATTTGGGATCATTTTCTATTTTGGTCATTTCTGGCCTTTAGAAGGGGTTTTCGACGATTCTGAGCTCAATTTAGGATCATTTTCTATTTTGGCCTTTTCTGGCCTTTAGAAGGGGTTTTCGGCCATTCTGAGCTTAATTTGGGATCATTTTCTATTTTGGCCTTTTCTGGCCTTTAGAAGGGGGTTTCGGCCATTCTGAGCTTAATTTGGGATCATTTTCTATTTTGGCCTTTTCTGGCCTTTAGAAGGGGGTTTCGGCCGTTCTGAGCTTAATTTGGGATCATTTTCTATTTTGGCCTTTTCTGGCCTTTAGAAGGGGTTTTCGGCCATTCTGAGCTTAATTTGGGATCATTTTCTATTTTGGCCTTTTCTGGCCTTTAGAAGGGGTTTTCGGCCATTCTGAGCTCAATTTAGAATCATTTTCTATTTTGGCCTTTTCTGGCATTTAGAAGGGGTTTTCGGCCATTCTGAGCTTAATTTGGGATCATTTTCTATTTTGGTCATTTCTGGCCTTTAGAAGGGGTTTTCGGCCATTCTGAGCTCAATTTGGGATCATTTTCTATTTTGGTCATTTCTGACCTTTAGAAGGGGTTTTCGACGATTCTGAGCTCAATTTAGGATCATTTTCTATTCTGGCCTTTTGTGGCCTTTAAAGGGGGTTTTCGGCCATTCTGAGCTTAATTTGGGACCATTTTCTATTTTGGCCTTTTCTGGCCTTTAGAAAGGGTTTTCGAAGATTCTGAGCTCAATTTAGGATCATTTTCTATTTTGGCCTTTTCTGGCCTTTAGAAGGGTTTTCGGCCATTCTGAGCTTAATTTGGGATCATTTTCTATTTTGGCCTTTTCTGGCCTTTAGAAGGGGTTTTCGGCCATTCTGAGCTTAATTTGGGATCATTTTCTATTTTGGTCATTTCTGGCCTTTAGAAGGGGTTTTCGGCCATTCTGAGCTCAATTTGAGATCATTTTCTATTTTGGTCATTTCTGGCCTTTAGAAGGGGTTTTCGACGATTCTGAGCTCAATTTAGGATCATTTTCTATTTTGGCCTTTTCTGGCCTTTAGAAGGGGTTTTCGGCCATTCTGAGCTTAATTTGGGATCATTTTCTATTTTGGCCTTTTCTGGCCTTTAGAAGGGGGTTTCGGCCATTCTGAGCTTAATTTGGGATCATTTTCTATTTTGGCCTTTTCTGGCCTTTAGAAGGGGGTTTCGGCCATTCTGAGCTTAATTTGGGATCATTTTCTATTTTGGCCTTTTCTGGCCTTTAGAAGGGGTTTTCGGCCATTCTGAGCTTAATTTGGGATCATTTTCTATTTTGGCCTTTTCTGGCCTTTAGAAGGGGTTTTCGGCCATTCTGAGCTCAATTTGGAATCATTTTCTATTTTGGCCTTTTCTGGCCTTTAGAAGGGGTTTTCGGCCATTCTGAGCTTAATTTGGGATCATTTTCTATTTTGGCCTTTTCTGGCCTTTAGAAGGGGGTTTCGGCCATTCTGAGCTTAATTTTGGATCATTTTCTATTTTGGCCTTTTCTGGCCTTTAGAAGGGGTTTTCGGCCATTCTGAGCTCAACTTGAGATCATTTTCTATTTTGGTCATTTCTGGCCTTTAGAAGGGGTTTTCGACGATTCTGAGCTCAATTTAGGATCATTTTCTATTTTGGCCTTTTCTGGCCTTTAGAAGGGGTTTTCGGCCATTCTGAGCTTAATTTGGGATCATTTTCTATTTTGGCCTTTTCTGGCCTTTAGAAGGGGGTTTCGGCCATTCTGAGCTTAATTTGGGATCATTTTCTATTTTGGCCTTTTCTGGCCTTTAGAAGGGGGTTTCGGCCATTCTGAGCTTAATTTGGGATCATTTTCTATTTTGGCCTTTTCTGGCCTTTAGAAGGGGTTTTCGGCCATTCTGAGCTTAATTTGGGATCATTTTCTATTTTGGCCTTTTCTGGCCTTTAGAAGGGGTTTTCGGCCATTCTGAGCTCAATTTAGAATCATTTTCTATTTTGGCCTTTTCTGGCCTTTAGAAGGGGTTTTCGGCCATTCTGAGCTTAATTTGGGATCATTTTCTATTTTGGTCATTTCTGGCCTTTAGAAGGGGTTTTCGGCCATTCGGAGCTCAATTTGAGATCATTTTCTATTTTGGTCATTTCTGGCCTTTAGAAGGGGTTTTCGACGATTCTGAGCTCAATTTGGGATCATTTTCTATTTTGGTCATTTCTGGCCTTTAGAAGGGGTTTTCGGCCATTCTGAGCTCAATTTGGGATCATTTTCTATTTTGGTCATTTCTGACCTTTAGAAGGGGTTTTCGACGATTCTGAGCTCAATTTAGGATCATTTTCTATTTTGGCCTTTTCTGGCCTTTAGAAGGGGTTTTCGGCCATTCTGAGCTTAATTTGGGATCATTTTCTATTTTGGCCTTTTCTGGCCTTTAGAAGGGGTTTTCGGCCATTCTGAGCTTAATTTGGGATCATTTTCTATTTTGGTCATTTCTGGCCTTTAGGAGGGGTTTTCGACGATTCTGAGCTCAATTTGGGATCATTTTCTATTCTGGCCTTTCTGGCCTTTAGAAGGGTTTTTCGGCCATTCTGAGCTCAATTTGGGATCATATTCTATTTTGGTCATTTCTGGCCTTTAGAAGGGGTTTTCGACCATTCTGAGCTCAATTTAGGATCATTTTCTAATTTGGCCTTTTCTGGCCTTTAAAGGGGGTTTTCGGCCAGTCTGGGCTTAATTTGGGATCATTTTCTGTTTTGGCCTTTTCTGGCTTTTAGAAGGGGTTTTCGACGATTCTGAGCTCAATTTAGGATCATTTTCTATTCTGGCCTTTTGTGGCCTTTAAAGGGGGTTTTCGGCCATTCTGAGCTTAATTTAGGATCATTTTCTATTTTGGCCTTTTCTGGCCTTTAGAAGGGGTTTTCGGCCATTCTGAGCTTAATTTGGGATCATTTTCTATTTTGGCCTTTTCTGGCCTTTAGAAGGGGTTTTCGGCCATTCTGAGCTTAATTTGGGATCATTTTCTATTTTGGTCATTTCTGGCCTTTAGAAGGGGTTTTCGGCCATTCTGAGCTCAATTTGAGATCATTTTCTATTTTGGTCATTTCTGGCCTTTAGAAGGGGTTTTCGACGATTCTGAGCTCAATTTAGGATCATTTTCTATTTTGGCCTTTTCTGGCCTTTAGAAGGGGTTTTCGGCCATTCTGAGCTTAATTTGGGATCATTTTCTATTTTGGCCTTTTCTGGCCTTTAGAAGGGGGTTTCGGCCATTCTGAGCTTAATTTGGGATCATTTTCTATTTTGGCCTTTTCTGGCCTTTAGAAGGGGGTTTCGGCCATTCTGAGCTTAATTTGGGATCATTTTCTATTTTGGCCTTTTCTGGCCTTTAGAAGGGGTTTTCGGCCATTCTGAGCTTAATTTGGGATCATTTTCTATTTTGGCCTTTTCTGGCCTTTAGAAGGGGTTTTCGGCCATTCTGAGCTCAATTTGGAATCATTTTCTATTTTGGCCTTTTCTGGCCTTTAGAAGGGGTTTTCGGCCATTCTGAGCTTAATTTGGGATCATTTTCTATTTTGGCCTTTTCTGGCCTTTAGAAGGGGTTTTCGGCCATTCTGAGCTCAACTTGAGATCATTTTCTATTTTGGTCATTTCTGGCCTTTAGAAGGGGTTTTCGACGATTCTGAGCTCAATTTAGGATCATTTTCTATTTTGGCCTTTTCTGGCCTTTAGAAGGGGTTTTCGGCCATTCTGAGCTTAATTTTGGATCATTTTCTATTTTGGCCTTTTCTGGCCTTTAGAAGGGGTTTTCGGCCATTCTGAGCTCAACTTGAGATCATTTTCTATTTTGGTCATTTCTGGCCTTTAGAAGGGGTTTTCGACGATTCTGAGCTCAATTTGGGATCATATTCTATTTTGGTCATTTCTGGCCTTTAGAAGGGGTTTTCGACCATTCTGAGCTTAATTTGGGATCATTTTCTATTTGGCCTTTTCTGGCCTTTAGAAGGGGTTTTCGGCCATTCTGAGCTTAATTTGGGATCATTTTCTATTTTGGCCTTTTCTGGCCTTTAGAAGGGGTTTTCGGCCATTATGAGCTTAATTTGGGATCATTTTCTATTTTGGTCATTTCTGGCCTTTAGAAGGGGTTTTCGGAAATTCTGAGCTTAATTTGGGATCATTTTCTAATTTGGTCATTTCTGGCCTTTAGGAGGGGTTTTCGACGATTCTGAGCTCAATTTAGGATCATTTTCTATTTTGGCCTTTTCTGGCCTTTAGAAGGGGTTTTCGGCCATTCTGAGCTTAATTTGGGATCATTTTCTATTTTGGCCTTTTCTGGCCTTTAGAAGGGGTTTTCGGAAATTCTGAGCTTAATTTGAGATCATTTTCTATTTTGGTCATTTCTGGCCTTTAGGAGGGGTTTTCGACGATTCTGAGCTCAATTTGGGATCATTTTCTATTTTGGCCTTTCTGGCCTTTAGAAGGGTTTTTCGGCCATTCTGAGCTCAATTTGGGATCATATTCTATTTTGGTCATTTCTGGCCTTTAGAAGGGGTTTTCGACCATTCTGAGCTCAATTTAGGATCATTTTCTAATTTGGCCTTTTCTGGCCTTTAAAGGGGGTTTTCGGCCAGTCTGGGCTTAATTTGGGATCATTTTCTGTTTTGGCCTTTTCTGGCTTTTAGAAGGGGTTTTCGACGATTCTGAGCTCAATTTAGGATCATTTTCTATTCTGGCCTTTTGTGGCCTTTAAAGGGGGTTTTCGGCCATTCTGAGCTTAATTTGGGATCATTTTCTATTTTGGCCTTTTCTGGCCTTTATTCTGAGTTCAATTCGAGATCATTTTCTATTTTGGTCATTTCTGGCCTTTAGAAGGGGTTTTCGACGATTCTGAGCTCAATTTAGGATCATTTTCTATTTTGGCCTTTTCTGGCCTTTAGAAGGGGTTTTCGGCCATTCTGAGCTTAATTTGGGATCATTTTCTATTTTGGCCTTTTCTGGCCTTTAGAAGGGGGTTTCGGCCATTCTGAGCTTAATTTGGGATCATTTTCTATTTTGGCCTTTTCTGGCCTTTAGAAGGGGGTTTCGGCCATTCTGAGCTTAATTTGGGATCATTTTCTATTTTGGCCTTTTCTGGCCTTTAGAAGGGGTTTTCGGCCATTCTGAGCTTAATTTGGGATCATTTTCTATTTTGGCCTTTTCTGGCCTTTAGAAGGGGTTTTCGGCCATTCTGAGCTCAATTTGGAATCATTTTCTATTTTGGCCTTTTCTGGCCTTTAGAAGGGGTTTTCGGCCATTCTGAGCTCAATTTGGGATCATTTTCTATTTTGGTCATTTCTGACCTTTAGAAGGGGTTTTCGACGATTCTGAGCTCAATTTAGGATCATTTTCTATTCTGGCCTTTTGTGGCCTTTAAAGGGGGTTTTCGGCCATTCGGAGCTTAATTTGGGATCATTTTCTATTTTGGCCTTTTCTGGCCTTTAGAAGGGGTTTTCGGCCATTCTGAGCTTAATTTGGGATCATTTTCTATTTTGGTCATTTCTGGCCTTTAGAAGGGGTTTTCGGCCATTCTGAGCTCAATTTGGGATCATTTTCTATTTTGGTCATTTCTGACCTTTAGAAGGGGTTTTCGACGATTCTGAGCTCAATTTAGGATCATTTTCTATTCTGGCCTTTTGTGGCCTTTAGTAGGGGTTTCCGGCCATTCTGAGCTTAATTTGGGATCATTTTCTATTTTGGCCTTTTCTGGCCTTTAGAAGGATTTTTCGGCCATTCTGAGCTTAATTTGGGATCATTTTCTATTTTGGCCTTTTCTAGCCTTTAGAAGGGTTGTTCGACGATTTTGAGCTCAATTTGGGATCATTTTCCATTTTTGCCTTTTCTGGCCTTTAGAAGGGGTTTTCGACGATTCTGAGCTCAATTTAGGATCATTTTCTATTTTGGTTCTTTTCTGGCCTTTAGAAGGGGTTTTCGACGATTCTGAGCTCAATTTAGGATCATTTTCTATTTTGGCCTTTTCTGGCCTTTAGAAGGGGTTTTCGGCCATTCTGAGCTCAATTTGAGATCATTTTCTATTTTGGTCATTTCTGGCCTTTAGAAGAGGGTTTCGGCCATTCTGAGCTTAATTTGGGATCATTTTCTATTTTGGCCTTTTCTGGCCTTTAGAAGGGGTTTTCGGCCATTCTGAGCTCAATTTGGAATCATTTTCTATTTTGGCCTTTTCTGGCCTTTAGAAGGGGTTTTCGGCCATTCTGAGCTTAATTTGGGATCATTTTCTATTTTGGTCATTTCTGGCCTTTAGAAGGGGTTTTCGGCCATTCTGAGCTCAATATGGGATCATTTTCTATTTTGGTCATTTCTGACCTTTAGAAGGGGTTTTCGACGATTCTGAGCTCAATTTAGGATCATTTTCTATTCTGGCCTTTTGTGGCCTTTAAAGGGGGTTTTCGGCCATTCTGAGCTTAGTTTGGGATCATTTTCTATTTTGGCCTTTTCTGGCCTTTAGAAGGGGTTTTCGGCCATTCTGAGCTTAATTTGGGATCATTTTCTATTTTGGCCTTTTCTGGCCTTTAGAAGGGGGTTTCGGCCATTCTGAGCTTAATTTGGGATCATTTTCTATTTTGGCCTTTTCTGGCCTTAAGAAGGGGTTTTCGGCCATTCTGAGCTTAATTTGGGATCATTTTCTATTTTGGCCTTTTCTGGCCTTTAGAAGGGGTTTTCGGCCATTCTGAGCTCAATTTGGAATCATTTTCTATTTTGGCCTTTTCTGGCCTTTAGAAGGGGTTTTCGGCCATTCTGAGCTTAATTTGGGATCATTTTCTATTTTGGTCATTTCTGGCCTTTAGAAGGGGTTTTCGGCCATTCTGAGCTCAATTTGGGATCATTTTCTATTTTGGTCATTTCTGACCTTTAGAAGGGGTTTTCGACGATTCTGAGCTCAATTTAGGATCATTTTCTATTCTGGCCTTTTGTGGCCTTTAAAGGGGGTTTTCGGCCATTCTGAGCTTAGTTTGGGATCATTTTCTATTTTGGCCTTTTCTGGCCTTTAGAAGGGGTTTTCGGCCATTCTGAGCTTAATTTGGGATCATTTTCTATTTTGGTCATTTCTGGCCTTTAGAAGGGGTTTTCGGCCATTCTGAGCTCAATTTGGGATCATTTTCTATATTGGTCATTTCTGACCTTTAGAAGGGGTTTTCGACGATTCTGAGCTCAATTTAGGATCATTTTCTATTCTGGCCTTTTGTGGCCTTTAAAGGGGGTTTTCGGCCATTCTGAGCTTAATTTGGGATCATTTTCTATTTTGGCCTTTTCTGGCCTTTAGAAGGGGTTTTCGGCCATTCTGAGCTTAATTTGGGATCATTTTCTATTTTGGCCTTTTCTGGCCTTTAGAAGGGGTTTTCGGCCATTCTGAGCTTAATTTGGGATCATTTTCTATTTTGGCCTTTTCTGGCCTTTAGAAGGGGTTTTCGGCCATTCTGAGCTTAATTTGGGATCATTTTCTATTTTGGCCTTTTCTGGCCTTTAGAAGGGGTTTTCGGCCATTCTGAGCTCAATTTGGAATCATTTTCTATTTTGGCCTTTTCTGGCCTTTAGAAGGGGTTTTCGGCCATTCTGAGCTTAATTTGGGATCATTTTCTATTTTGGTCATTTCTGGCCTTTAGAAGGGGTTTTCGGCCATTCTGAGCTCAATTTGGGATCATTTTCTATTTTGGTCATTTCTGACCTTTAGAAGGGGTTTTCGACGATTCTGAGCTCAATTTAGGATCATTTTCTATTCTGGCCTTTTGTGGCCTTTAAAGGGGGTTTTCGGCCATTCTGAGCTTAATTTGGGATCATTTTCTATTTTGGCCTTTTCTGGCCTTTAGAAGGGGGTTTCGGCCATTCTGAGCTTAATTTGGGATCATTTTCTATTTTGGCCTTTTCTGGCCTTTAGAAGGGGTTTTCGGCCATTCTGAGCTTAATTTGGGATCATTTTCTATTTTGGCCTTTTCTGGCCTTTAGAAGGGGTTTTCGGCCATTCTGAGCTCAATTTGGAATCATTTTCTATTTTGGCCTTTTCTGGCCTTTAGAAGGGGTTTTCGGCCATTCTGAGCTTAATTTGGGATCATTTTCTATTTTGGTCATTTCTGGCCTTTAGAAGGGGTTTTCGGCCATTCTGAGCTCAATTTGGGATCATTTTCTATTTTGGTCATTTCTGACCTTTAGAAGGGGTTTTCGACGATTCTGAGCTCAATTTAGGATCATTTTCTATTCTGGCCTTTTGTGGCCTTTAAAGGGGGTTTTCGGCCATTCTGAGCTTAATTTGGGATCATTTTCTATTTTGGCCTTTAGAAGGGGTTTTCGGCCATTCTGAGCTCAATTTGGAATCATTTTCTATTTTGGCCTTTTCTGGCCTTTAGAAGGGGTTTTCGGCCATTCTGAGCTCAATTTGAGATCATTTTCTATTTTGGTCATTTCTGGCCTTTAGAAGAGGGTTTCGGCCATTCTGAGCTTAATTTGGGATCATTTTCTATTTTGGCCTTTTCTGGCCTTTAGAAGGGGTTTTCGGCCATTCTGAGCTTAATTTGGGATCATTTTCTATTTTGGCCTTTTCTGGCCTTTAGAAGGGGTTTTCGGCCATTCTGAGCTCAATTTGGAATCATTTTCTATTTTGGCCTTTTCTGGCCTTTAGAAGGGGTTTTCGGCCATTCTGAGCTTAATTTGGGATCATTTTCTATTTTGGTCATTTCTGGCCTTTAGAAGGGGTTTTCGGCCATTCTGAGCTTAATTTGGGATCATTTTCTATTTTGGCCTTTTCTGGCCTTTAGAAGGGGTTTTCGGCCATTCTGAGCTTAATTTGGGATCATTTTCTATTTTGGCCTTTTCTGGCCTTTAGAAGGGGGTTTCGGCCATTCTGAGCTTAATTTGGGATCATTTTCTATTTTGGCCTTTTCTGGCCTTTAGAAGGGGTTTTCGGCCATTCTGAGCTCAATTTGAGATCATTTTCTATTTTGGTCATTTCTGGCCTTTAGAAGGGGTTTTCGACGATTCTGAGCTCAATTTAGGATCATTTTCTATTTTGGCCTTTTCTGGCCTTTAGAAGGGGTTTTCGGCCATTCTGAGCTTAATTTGGGATCATTTTCTAATTTGGCCTTTCCTGGCCTTTAGAAGGGGGTTTCGGCCATTCTGAGCTTAATTTGGGATCATTTTCTATTTTGGCCTTTTCTGGCCTTTAGAAGGGGGTTTCGGCCATTCTGAGCTTAATTTGGGATCATTTTCTATTTTGGCCTTTTCTGGCCTTTAGAAGGGGTTTTCGGCCATTCTGAGCTTAATTTGGGATCATTTTCTATTTTGGCCTTTTCTGGCCTTTAGAAGGGGTTTTCGGCCATTCTGAGCTCAATTTGGAATCATTTTCTATTTTGGCCTTTTCTGGCCTTTAGAAGGGGGTTTCGGCCATTCTGAGCTTAATTTGGGATCATTTTCTATTTGGCCTTTTCTGGCCTTTAGAAGGGGTTTTCGACGATTCTGAGCTCAATTTAGGATCATTTTTTATTTTGGCCTTTTCTGGCCTTTAGAAGGGGTTTTCGGCCATTCTGAGCTTAATTTGGGATCATTTTCTATTTTGGCCTTTTCTGGCCTTTAGAAGGGGGTTTCGGCCATTCTGAGCTTAATTTGGGATCATTTTCTATTTTGGCCTTTTCTGGCCTTTAGAAGGGGGTTTCGGCCATTCTGAGCTTAATTTGGGATCATTTTCTATTTTGGCCTTTTCTGGCCTTTAGAAGGGGTTTTCGGCCATTCTGAGCTTAATTTGGGATCATTTTCTATTTTGGCCTTTTCTGGCCTTTAGAAGGGGTTTTCGGCCATTCTGAGCTCAATTTAGAATCATTTTCTATTTTGGCCTTTTCTGGCCTTTAGAAGGGGTTTTCGGCCATTCTGAGCTTAATTTGGGATCATTTTCTATTTTGGTCATTTCTGACCTTTAGAAGGGGTTTTCGACGATTCTGAGCTCAATTTAGGATCATTTTCTATTCTGGCCTTTTGTGGCCTTTAAAGGGGGTTTTCGGCCATTCTGAGCTTAATTTGGGATCATTTTCTATTTTGGCCTTTTCTGGCCTTTAGAAGGGGTTTTCGTAGATTCTGAGCTCAATTTAGGATCATTTTCTATTTTGGCCTTTTCTGGCCTTTAGAAGGGGTTTTCGGCCATTCTGAGCTTAATTTGGGATCATTTTCTATTTTGGCCTTTTCTGGCCTTTAGAAGGGGTTTTCGGCCATTCTGAGCTTAATTTGGGATCATTTTCTATTTTGGCCTTTTCTGGCCTTTAGAAGGGGTTTTCGGCCATTCTGAGCTTAATTTGGGATCATTTTCTATTTTGGTCATTTCTGGCCTTTAGAAGGGGTTTTCGGCCATTCTGAGCTCAATTTGAGATCATTTTCTATTTTGGTCATTTCTGGCCTTTAGAAGGGGTTTTCGACGATTCTGAGCTCAATTTGGGATCATTTTCTATTTTGGTCATTTCTGGCCTTTAGAAGGGGTTTTCGGCCATTCTGAGCTCAATTTGGAATCATTTTCTATTTTGGCCTTTTCTGGCCTTTAGAAGGGGTTTTCGGCCATTCTGAGCTTAATTTGGGATCATTTTCTATTTTGGTCATTTCTGGCCTTTAGAAGGGGTTTTCGGCCATTCTGAGCTTAATTTGGGATCATTTTCTATTTTGGCCTTTTCTGGCCTTTAGAAGGGGTTTTCGGCCATTCTGAGCTTAATTTGGGATCATTTTCTATTTTGGCCTTTTCTGGCCTTTAGAAGGGGTTTTCGGCCATTCTGAGCTTAATTTGGGATCATTTTCTATTTTGGTCATTTCTGGCCTTTAGAAGGGGTTTTCGGCCATTCTGAGCTTAATTTGGGATCATTTTCTATTTTGGCCTTTTCTGGCCTTTAGAAGGGGTTTTCGGCCATTCTGAGCTTAATTTGGGATCATTTTCTATTTTGGCCTTTTCTGGCCTTTAGAAGGGGTTTTCGGCCATTCTGAGCTTAATTTGGGATCATTTTCTATTTTGGTCATTTCTGGCCTTTAGAAGGGGTTTTCGGCCATTCTGAGCTTAATTTGGGATCATTTTCTATTTTGGCCTTTTCTGGCCTTTAGAAGGGGTTTTCGGCCATTCTGAGCTTAATTTGGGATCATTTTCTATTTTGGTCATTTCTGGCCTTTAGAAGGGGTTTTCGACGATTCTGAGCTCAATTTGGGATCATTTTCTATTTTGGTCATTTCTGGCCTTTAGAAGGGGTTTTCGGCCATTCTGAGCTCAATTTGGAATCATTTTCTATTTTGGCCTTTTCTGGCCTTTAGAAGGGGTTTTCGGCCATTCTGAGCTTAATTTGGGATCATTTTCTATTTTGGTCATTTCTGGCCTTTAGAAGGGGTTTTCGGCCATTCTGAGCTTAATTTGGGATCATTTTCTATTTTGGCCTTTTCTGGCCTTTAGAAGGGGTTTTCGGCCATTCTGAGCTCAATTTGGAATCATTTTCTATTTTGGCCTTTTCTGGCCTTTAGAAGGGGTTTTCGGCCATTCTGAGCTTAATTTGGGATCATTTTCTATTTTGGTCATTTCTGGCCTTTAGAAGGGGTTTTCGGCCATTCTGAGCTTAATTTGGGATCATTTTCTATTTTGGCCTTTTCTGGCCTTTAGAAGGGGTTTTCGGCCATTCTGAGCTTAATTTGGGATCATTTTCTATTTTGGTCATTTCTGGCCTTTAGAAGGGGTTTTCGGCCATTCTGAGCTCAATTTGAGATCATTTTCTATTTTGGTCATTTCTGGCCTTTAGAAGGGGTTTTCGACGATTCTGAGCTCAATTTGGGATCATTTTCTATTTTGGTCATTTCTGGCCTTTATAAGGGGTTTTCGGCCATTCTGAGCTCAATTTGGAATCATTTTCTATTTTGGCCTTTTCTGGCCTTTAGAAGGGGTTTTCGGCCATTCTGAGCTTAATTTGGGATCATTTTCTATTTTGGTCATTTCTGGCCTTTAGAAGGGGTTTTCGGCCATTCTGAGCTTAATTTGGGATCATTTTCTATTTTGGCCTTTTCTGGCCTTTAGAAGGGGTTTTCGGCCATTCTGAGCTTAATTTGGGATCATTTTCTATTTTGGCCTTTTCTGGCCTTTAGAAGGGGTTTTCGGCCATTCTGAGCTTAATTTGGGATCATTTTCTATTTTGGTCATTTCTGGCCTTTAGAAGGGGTTTTCGACGATTCTGAGCTCAATTTGGGATCATTTTCTATTTTGGTCATTTCTGGCCTTTAGAAGGGGTTTTCGACGATTCTGAGCTCAATTTAGGATCATTTCCTATTTTGGCCTTTTCTGGCCTTTAGAAGGGGTTTTCGGCCATTCTGAGCTCAATTTGAGATCATTTTCTATTTTGGTCATTTCTGGCCTTTAGAAGAGGGTTTCGGCCATTCTGAGCTTAATTTGGGATCATTTTCTATTTTGGCCTTTTCTGGCCTTTAGAAGGGGTTTTCGGCCATTCTGAGCTTAATTTGGGATCATTTTCTATTTTGGCCTTTTCTGGCCTTTAGAAGGGGTTTTCGGCCATTCTGAGCTCAATTTGGAATCATTTTCTATTTTGGCCTTTTCTGGCCTTTAGAAGGGGTTTTCGGCCATTCTGAGCTTAATTTGGGATCATTTTCTATTTTGGTCATTTCTGGCCTTTAGAAGGGGTTTTCGGCCATTCTGAGCTCAATTTGGGATCATTTTCTATTTTGGTCATTTCTGGCCTTTAGAAGGGGTTTTCGACGATTCTGAGTCAATTTAGGATCATTTTCTATTTTGGCCTTTTCTGGCCTTTAGAAGGGGTTTTCGGCCATTCTGAGCTTAATTTGGGATCATTTTCTATTTTGGCCTTTTCTGGCCTTTAGAAGGGGTTTTCGGCCATTCTGAGCTTAATTTGGGATCATTTTCTATTTTGGTCATTTCTGGCCTTTAGGAGGGGTTTTCGACGATTCTGAGCTCAATTTGGGATCATTTTCTATTCTGGCCTTTCTGGCCTTTAGAAGGGTTTTTCGGCCATTCTGAGCTCAATTTGGGATCATTTTCTATTATGGTCATTTCTGGCCTTTAGAAGGGGTTTTCGACCATTCTGAGCTCAATTTAGGATCATTTTCTAATTTGGCCTTTTCTGGCCTTTAAAGGGGGTTTTCGGCCAGTCTGGGCTTAATTTGGGATCATTTTCTGTTTTGGCCTTTTCTGGCTTTTAGAAGGGGTTTTCGACGATTCTGAGCTCAATTTAGGATCATTTTCTATTCTGGCCTTTTGTGGCCTTTAAAGGGGGTTTTCGGCCATTCTGAGCTTAATTTGGGATCATTTTCTTTTTTGGCCCTTTCTGGCCTTTAGAAGGGGTTTTCGACGATTCTGAGCTCAATTTAGGATCATTTTCTATTTTGGCCTTTTCTGGCCTTTAGAAGGGGTTTTCGGCCATTCTGAGCTTAATTTGGGATCATTTTCTATTTTGGCCTTTTCTGGCCTTTAGAAGGGGGTTTCGGCCATTCTGAGCTTAATTTGGGATCATTTTCTATTTTGGCCTTTTCTGGCCTTTAGAAGGGGGTTTCGGCCATTCTGAGCTTAATTTGGGATCATTTTCTATTTTGGTCATTTCTGGCCTTTAGAAGGGGTTTTCGACGATTCTGAGCTCAATTTAGGATCATTTTCTATTTTGGCCTTTTCTGGCCTTTAGAAGGGGTTTTCGGCCATTCTGAGCTTAATTTGGGATCATTTTCTATTTTGGCCTTTTCTGGCCTTTAGAAGGGGGTTTCGGCCATTCTGAGCTTAATTTGGGATCATTTTCTATTTTGGCCTTTTCTGGCCTTTAGAAGGGGGTTTCGGCCGTTCTGAGCTTAATTTGGGATCATTTTCTATTTTGGCCTTTTCTGGCCTTTAGAAGGGGTTTTCGGCCATTCTGAGCTTAATTTGGGATCATTTTCTATTTTGGCCTTTTCTGGCCTTTAGAAGGGGTTTTCGGCCATTCTGAGCTCAATTTAGAATCATTTTCTATTTTGGCCTTTTCTGGCCTTTAGAAGGGGTTTTCGGCCATTCTGAGCTTAATTTGGGATCATTTTCTATTTTGGTCATTTCTGGCCTTTAGAAGGGGTTTTCGGCCATTCTGAGCTCAATTTGGGATCATTTTCTATTTTGGTCATTTCTGACCTTTAGAAGGGGTTTTCGACGATTCTGAGCTCAATTTAGGATCATTTTCTATTCTGGCCTTTTGTGGCCTTTAAAGGGGGTTTTCGGCCATTCTGAGCTTAATTTGGGACCATTTTCTATTTTGGCCTTTTCTGGCCTTTAGAAAGGGTTTTCGAAGATTCTGAGCTCAATTTAGGATCATTTTCTATTTTGGCCTTTTCTGGCCTTTAGAAGGGGTTTTCGGCCATTCTGAGCTTAATTTGGGATCATTTTCTATTTTGGCCTTTTCTGGCCTTTAGAAGGGGTTTTCGGCCATTCTGAGCTTAATTTGGGATCATTTTCTATTTTGGTCATTTCTGGCCTTTAGAAGGGGTTTTCGGCCATTCTGAGCTCAATTTGAGATCATTTTCTATTTTGGTCATTTCTGGCCTTTAGAAGGGGTTTTCGACGATTCTGAGCTCAATTTAGGATCATTTTCTATTTTGGCCTTTTCTGGCCTTTAGAAGGGGTTTTCGGCCATTCTGAGCTTAATTTGGGATCATTTTCTATTTTGGCCTTTTCTGGCCTTTAGAAGGGGGTTTCGGCCATTCTGAGCTTAATTTGGGATCATTTTCTATTTTGGCCTTTTCTGGCCTTTAGAAGGGGGTTTCGGCCATTCTGAGCTTAATTTGGGATCATTTTCTATTTTGGCCTTTTCTGGCCTTTAGAAGGGGTTTTCGGCCATTCTGAGCTTAATTTGGGATCATTTTCTATTTTGGCCTTTTCTGGCCTTTAGAAGGGGTTTTCGGCCATTCTGAGCTCAATTTGGAATCATTTTCTATTTTGGCCTTTTCTGGCCTTTAGAAGGGGTTTTCGGCCATTCTGAGCTTAATTTGGGATCATTTTCTATTTTGGCCTTTTCTGGCCTTTAGAAGGGGGTTTCGGCCATTCTGAGCTTAATTTTGGATCATTTTCTATTTTGGCCTTTTCTGGCCTTTAGAAGGGGTTTTCGGCCATTCTGAGCTCAACTTGAGATCATTTTCTATTTTGGTCATTTCTGGCCTTTAGAAGGGGTTTTCGACGATTCTGAGCTCAATTTAGGATCATTTTCTATTTTGGCCTTTTCTGGCCTTTAGAAGGGGTTTTCGGCCATTCTGAGCTTAATTTGGGATCATTTTCTATTTTGTGGCCTTTTCTGGCCTTTAGAAGGGGGTTTCGGCCATTCTGAGCTTAATTTGGGATCATTTTCTATTTTGGCCTTTTCTGGCCTTTAGAAGGGGGTTTCGGCCATTCTGAGCTTAATTTGGGATCATTTTCTATTTTGGTCATTTCTGGCCTTTAGAAGGGGTTTTCGACGATTCTGAGCTCAATTTAGGATCATTTTCTATTTTGGCCTTTTCTGGCCTTTAGAAGGGGTTTTCGGCCATTCTGAGCTTAATTTGGGATCATTTTCTATTTTGGCCTTTTCTGGCCTTTAGAAGGGGGTTTCGGCCATTCTGAGCTTAATTTGGGATCATTTTCTATTTTGGCCTTTTCTGGCCTTTAGAAGGGGTTTCGGCCATTCTGAGCTTAATTTGGGATCATTTTCTATTTTGGCCTTTTCTGGCCTTTAGAAGGGGTTTTCGGCCATTCTGAGCTTAATTTGGGATCATTTTCTATTTTGGCCTTTTCTGGCCTTTAGAAGGGGGTTTCGGCCATTCTGAGCTCAATTTGGAATCATTTTCTATTTTGGCCTTTTCTGGCCTTTAGAAGGGGTTTTCGGCCATTCTGAGCTTAATTTGGGATCATTTTCTATTTTGGCCTTTCTGGCCTTTAGAAGGGGTTTTCGGCCATTCTGAGCTCAATTTGGGATCATTTTCTATTTTGGTCATTTCTGACCTTTAGAAGGGGTTTTCGACGATTCTGAGCTCAATTTAGGATCATTTTCTATTTTGGCCTTTTCTGGCCTTTAGAAGGGGGTTTCGGCCATTCTGAGCTCAATTTGGAATCATTTTCTATTTTGGCCTTTTCTGGCCTTTAGAAGGGGTTTTCGGCCATTCTGAGCTTAATTTGGGATCATTTTCTATTTTGGCCTTTCTGGCCTTTAGAAGGGGTTTTCGGCCATTCTGAGCTCAATTTGGGATCATTTTCTATTTTGGTCATTTCTGACCTTTAGAAGGGGTTTTCGACGATTCTGAGCTCAATTTAGGATCATTTTCTATTTTGGCCTTTTCTGGCCTTTAGTAGGGGTTTCCGGCCATTCTGAGCTTAATTTGGGATCATTTTCTATTTTGGCCTTTTCTGGCCTTTAAAGGGGGTTTTCGGCCAGTCTGGGCTTAATTAGGATCATTTTCTATTTTGGCCTTTTCTGGCCTTTAGTAGGGGTTTCCGGCCATTCTGAGCTTAATTTGGGATCATTTTCTATTTTGGCCTTTTCTGGCCTTTAAAGGGGGTTTTCGGCCAGTCTGGGCTTAATTTAGGATCATTTTCTATTTTGGCCTTTTCTGGCCTTTAGAAGGATTTTTCGGCCATTCTGAGCTTAATTTGGGATCATTTTCTATTTTGGCCTTTTCTAGCCTTTAGAAGGGTTGTTCGACGATTTTGAGCTCAATTTGGGATCATTTTCCATTTTTGCCTTTTCTGGCCTTTAGAAGGGGTTTTCGACGATTCTGAGCTCAATTTAGGATCATTTTCTATTTTGGTTCTTTTCTGGCCTTTAGAAGGGGTTTTCGACGATTCTGAGCTCAATTTAGGATCATTTTCTATTTTGGCCTTTTCTGGCCTTTAGAAGGGGTTTTCGGCCATTCTGAGCTCAATTTGAGATCATTTTCTATTTTGGTCATTTCTGGCCTTTAGAAGAGGGTTTCGGCCATTCTGAGCTTAATTTGGGATCATTTTCTATTTTGGCCTTTTCTGGCCTTTAGAAGGGGTTTTCGGCCATTCTGAGCTCAATTTGGAATCATTTTCTATTTTGGCCTTTTCTGGCCTTTAGAAGGGGTTTTCGGCCATTCTGAGCTTAATTTGGGATCATTTTCTATTTTGGTCATTTCTGGCCTTTAGAAGGGGTTTTCGGCCATTCTGAGCTCAATATGGGATCATTTTCTATTTTGGTCATTTCTGACCTTTAGAAGGGGTTTTCGACGATTCTGAGCTCAATTTAGGATCATTTTCTATTCTGGCCTTTTGTGGCCTTTAAAGGGGGTTTTCGGCCATTCTGAGCTTAATTTGGGATCATTTTCTATTTTGGCCTTTTCTGGCCTTTAGAAGGGGTTTTCGGCCATTCTGAGCTTAATTTGGGATCATTTTCTATTTTGGCCTTTTCTGGCCTTTAGAAGGGGTTTTCGGCCATTCTGAGCTTAATTTGGGATCATTTTCTATTTTGGCCTTTTCTGGCCTTTAGAAGGGGTTTTCGGCCATTCTGAGCTTAATTTGGGATCATTTTCTATTTTGGCCTTTCCTGGCCTTTAGAAGGGGTTTTCGGCCATTCTGAGTTCAATTCGAGATCATTTTCTATTCTGGTCATTTCTGGCCTTTAGAAGGGGTTTTCGACGATTCTGAGCTCAATTTAGGATCATTTTCTATTTTGGCCTTTTCTGGCCTTTAGAAGGGGTTTTCGGCCATTCTGAGCTTAATTTGGGATCATTTTCTATTTTGGCCTTTTCTGGCCTTTAGAAGGGGGTTTCGGCCATTCTGAGCTTAATTTGGGATCATTTTCTATTTTGGCCTTTTCTGGCCTTTAGAAGGGGGTTTCGGCCATTCTGAGCTTAATTTGGGATCATTTTCTATTTTGGCCTTTTCTGGCCTTTAGAAGGGGTTTTCGGCCATTCTGAGCTTAATTTGGGATCATTTTCTATTTTGGCCTTTTCTGGCCTTTAGAAGGGGTTTTCGGCCATTCTGAGCTCAATTTGGAATCATTTTCTATTTTGGCCTTTTCTGGCCTTTAGAAGGGGTTTTCGGCCATTCTGAGCTCAATTTGGGATCATTTTCTATTTTGGTCATTTCTGACCTTTAGAAGGGGTTTTCGACGATTCTGAGCTCAATTTAGGATCATTTTCTATTCTGGCCTTTGTGGCCTTTAAAGGGGGTTTTCGGCCATTCTGAGCTTAATTTGGGATCATTTTCTATTTTGGCCTTTTCTGGCCTTTAGAAGGGGTTTTCGGCCATTCTGAGCTTAATTTGGGATCATTTTCTATTTTGGTCATTTCTGGGCCTTTAGAAGGGGTTTTCGGCCATTCTGAGCTCAATTTGGGATCATTTTCTATTTTGGTCATTTCTGACCTTTAGAAGGGGTTTTCGACGATTCTGAGCTCAATTTAGGATCATTTTCTATTCTGGCCTTTTGTGGCCTTTAGTAGGGGTTTCCGGCCATTCTGAGCTTAATTTGGGATCATTTTCTATTTTGGCCTTTTCTGGCCTTTAGAAGGATTTTTCGGCCATTCTGAGCTTAATTTGGGATCATTTTCTATTTTGGCCTTTTCTAGCCTTTAGAAGGGTTGTTCGACGATTTTGAGCTCAATTTGGGATCATTTTCCATTTTTGCCTTTTCTGGCCTTTAGAAGGGGTTTCGACGATTCTGAGCTCAATTTAGGATCATTTTCTATTTTGGTTCTTTTCTGGCCTTTAGAAGGGGTTTTCGACGATTCTGAGCTCAATTTAGGATCATTTTCTATTTTGGCCTTTTCTGGCCTTTAGAAGGGGTTTTCGGCCATTCTGAGCTCAATTTGAGATCATTTTCTATTTTGGTCATTTCTGGCCTTTAGAAGAGGGTTTCGGCCATTCTGAGCTTAATTTGGGATCATTTTCTATTTTGGCCTTTTCTGGCCTTTAGAAGGGGTTTTCGGCCATTCTGAGCTCAATTTGGAATCATTTTCTATTTTGGCCTTTTCTGGCCTTTAGAAGGGGTTTTCGGCCATTCTGAGCTTAATTTGGGATCATTTTCTATTTTGGTCATTTCTGGCCTTTAGAAGGGGTTTTCGGCCATTCTGAGCTCAATATGGGATCATTTTCTATTTTGGTCATTTCTGACCTTTAGAAGGGGTTTTCGACGATTCTGAGCTCAATTTAGGATCATTTTCTATTCTGGCCTTTTGTGGCCTTTAAAGGGGTTTTCGGCCATTCTGAGCTTAATTTGGGATCATTTTCTATTTTGGCCTTTTCTGGCCTTTAGAAGGGGTTTTCGGCCATTCTGAGCTTAATTTGGGATCATTTTCTATTTTGGCCTTTTCTGGCCTTTAGAAGGGGTTTTCGGCCATTCTGAGCTTAATTTGGGATCATTTTCTATTTTGGCCTTTTCTGGCCTTTAGAAGGGGGTTTTCGGCCATTCTGAGCTTAATTTGGGATCATTTTCTATTTTGGCCTTTCCTGGCCTTTAGAAGGGGTTTTCGGCCATTCTGAGTTCAATTCGAGATCATTTTCTATTCTGGTCATTTCTGGCCTTTAGAAGGGGTTTTCGACGCTTCTGAGCTCAATTTAGGATCATTTTCTATTTTGGCCTTTTCTGGCCTTTAGAAGGGGTTTTCGGCCATTCTGAGCTTAATTTGGGATCATTTTCTATTTTGGCCTTTTCTGGCCTTTAGAAGGGTTTTTCGGCCATTCTGAGCTTAATTTGGGATCATTTTCTATTTTGGCCTTTTCTGGCCTTTAGAAGGGGGTTTCGGCCATTCTGAGCTTAATTTGGGATCATTTTCTATTTTGGCCTTTTCTGGCCTTAAGAAGGGGTTTTCGGCCATTCTGAGCTTAATTTGGGATCATTTTCTATTTTGGCCTTTTCTGGCCTTTAGAAGGGGTTTTCGGCCATTCTGAGCTCAATTTGGAATCATTTTCTATTTTGGCCTTTTCTGGCCTTTAGAAGGGGTTTTCGGCCATTCTGAGCTTAATTTGGGATCATTTTCTATTTTGGTCATTTCTGGCCTTTAGAAGGGGTTTTCGGCCATTCTGAGCTCAATTTGGGATCATTTTCTATTTTGGTCATTTCTGACCTTTAGAAGGGGTTTTCGACGATTCTGAGCTCAATTTAGGATCATTTTCTATTCTGGCCTTTTGTGGCCTTTAAAGGGGGTTTTCGGCCATTCTGAGCTTAGTTTGGGATCATTTTCTATTTTGGCCTTTTCTGGCCTTTAGAAGGGGTTTTCGGCCATTCTGAGCTTAATTTGGGATCATTTTCTATTTTGGTCATTTCTGGCCTTTAGAAGGGGTTTTCGGCCATTCTGAGCTCAATTTGGGATCATTTTCTATTTTGGTCATTTCTGACCTTTAGAAGGGGTTTTCGACGATTCTGAGCTCAATTTAGGATCATTTTCTATTCTGGCCTTTTGTGGCCTTTAAAGGGGGTTTTCGGCCATTCTGAGCTTAATTTGGGATCATTTTCTATTTTGGCCTTTTCTGGCCTTTAGAAGGGGTTTTCGGCCATTCTGAGCTTAATTTGGGATCATTTTCTATTTTGGCCTTTTCTGGCCTTTAGAAGGGGTTTTCGGCCATTCTGAGCTTAATTTGGGATCATTTTCTATTTTGGCCTTTTCTGGCCTTTAGAAGGGGTTTTCGGCCATTCTGAGCTTAATTTGGGATCATTTTCTATTTTGGCCTTTTCTGGCCTTTAGAAGGGGTTTTCGGCCATTCTGAGCTCAATTTGGAATCATTTTCTATTTTGGCCTTTTCTGGCCTTTAGAAGGGGTTTTCGGCCATTCTGAGCTTAATTTGGGATCATTTTCTATTTTGGTCATTTCTGGCCTTTAGAAGGGGTTTTCGGCCATTCTGAGCTCAATTTGGGATCATTTTCTATTTTGGTCATTTCTGACCTTTAGAAGGGGTTTTCGACGATTCTGAGCTCAATTTAGGATCATTTTCTATTCTGGCCTTTTGTGGCCTTTAAAGGGGGTTTTCGGCCATTCTGAGCTTAATTTGGGATCATTTTCTATTTTGGCCTTTTCTGGCCTTTAGAAGGGGGTTTCGGCCATTCTGAGCTTAATTTGGGATCATTTTCTATTTTGGCCTTTTCTGGCCTTTAGAAGGGGTTTTCGGCCATTCTGAGCTTAATTTGGGATCATTTTCTATTTTGGCCTTTTCTGGCCTTTAGAAGGGGTTTTCGGCCATTCTGAGCTCAATTTGGAATCATTTTCTATTTTGGCCTTTTCTGGCCTTTAGAAGGGGTTTTCGGCCATTCTGAGCTTAATTTGGGATCATTTTCTATTTTGGTCATTTCTGGCCTTTAGAAGGGGTTTTCGGCCATTCTGAGCTCAATTTGGGATCATTTTCTATTTTGGTCATTTCTGACCTTTAGAAGGGGTTTTCGACGATTCTGAGCTCAATTTAGGATCATTTTCTATTCTGGCCTTTTGTGGCCTTTAAAGGGGGTTTTCGGCCATTCTGAGCTTAATTTGGGATCATTTTCTATTTTGGCCTTTAGAAGGGGTTTTCGGCCATTCTGAGCTCAATTTGGAATCATTTTCTATTTTGGCCTTTTCTGGCCTTTAGAAGGGGTTTTCGGCCATTCTGAGCTCAATTTGAGATCATTTTCTATTTTGGTCATTTCTGGCCTTTAGAAGAGGG
The DNA here is from genome assembly GCF_029784165.1 of Wyeomyia smithii. Lineage (NCBI taxonomy): Eukaryota > Metazoa > Arthropoda > Insecta > Diptera > Culicidae > Wyeomyia > Wyeomyia smithii. The sequence continues at coordinate 34,895 of NW_026599210.1, forward strand.
TTTCGGCCATTCTGAGCTTAATTTGGGATCATTTTCTATTTTGGCCTTTTCTGGCCTTTAGAAGGGGTTTTCGGCCATTCTGAGCTTAATTTGGGATCATTTTCTATTTTGGCCTTTTCTGGCCTTTAGAAGGGGTTTTCGGCCATTCTGAGCTCAATTTGGAATCATTTTCTATTTTGGCCTTTTCTGGCCTTTAGAAGGGGTTTTCGGCCATTCTGAGCTTAATTTGGGATCATTTTCTATTTTGGTCATTTCTGGCCTTTAGAAGGGGTTTTCGGCCATTCTGAGCTTAATTTGGGATCATTTTCTATTTTGGCCTTTTCTGGCCTTTAGAAGGGGTTTTCGGCCATTCTGAGCTTAATTTGGGATCATTTTCTATTTTGGCCTTTTCTGGCCTTTAGAAGGGGGTTTCGGCCATTCTGAGCTTAATTTGGGATCATTTTCTATTTTGGCCTTTTCTGGCCTTTAGAAGGGGTTTTCGGCCATTCTGAGCTCAATTTGAGATCATTTTCTATTTTGGTCATTTCTGGCCTTTAGAAGGGGTTTTCGACGATTCTGAGCTCAATTTAGGATCATTTTCTATTTTGGCCTTTTCTGGCCTTTAGAAGGGGTTTTCGGCCATTCTGAGCTTAATTTGGGATCATTTTCTAATTTGGCCTTTCCTGGCCTTTAGAAGGGGGTTTCGGCCATTCTGAGCTTAATTTGGGATCATTTTCTATTTTGGCCTTTTCTGGCCTTTAGAAGGGGGTTTCGGCCATTCTGAGCTTAATTTGGGATCATTTTCTATTTTGGCCTTTTCTGGCCTTTAGAAGGGGTTTTCGGCCATTCTGAGCTTAATTTGGGATCATTTTCTATTTTGGCCTTTTCTGGCCTTTAGAAGGGGTTTTCGGCCATTCTGAGCTCAATTTGGAATCATTTTCTATTTTGGCCTTTTCTGGCCTTTAGAAGGGGTTTTCGGCCATTCTGAGCTTAATTTGGGATCATTTTCTATTTTGGCCTTTTCTGGCCTTTAGAAGGGGGTTTCGGCCATTCTGAGCTTAATTTGGGATCATTTTCTATTTGGCCTTTTCTGGCCTTTAGAAGGGGTTTTCGGCCATTCTGAGCTCAATTTGAGATCATTTTCTATTTTGGTCATTTCTGGCCTTTAGAAGGGGTTTTCGACGATTCTGAGCTCAATTTAGGATCATTTTTTATTTTGGCCTTTTCTGGCCTTTAGAAGGGGTTTTCGGCCATTCTGAGCTTAATTTGGGATCATTTTCTATTTTGGCCTTTTCTGGCCTTTAGAAGGGGGTTTCGGCCATTCTGAGCTTAATTTGGGATCATTTTCTATTTTGGCCTTTTCTGGCCTTTAGAAGGGGGTTTCGGCCATTCTGAGCTTAATTTGGGATCATTTTCTATTTTGGCCTTTTCTGGCCTTTAGAAGGGGTTTTCGGCCATTCTGAGCTTAATTTGGGATCATTTTCTATTTTGGCCTTTTCTGGCCTTTAGAAGGGGTTTTCGGCCATTCTGAGCTCAATTTAGAATCATTTTCTATTTTGGCCTTTTCTGGCCTTTAGAAGGGGTTTTCGGCCATTCTGAGCTTAATTTGGGATCATTTTCTATTTTGGTCATTTCTGACCTTTAGAAGGGGTTTTCGACGATTCTGAGCTCAATTTAGGATCATTTTCTATTCTGGCCTTTTGTGGCCTTTAAAGGGGGTTTTCGGCCATTCTGAGCTTAATTTGGGATCATTTTCTATTTTGGCCTTTTCTGGCCTTTAGAAGGGGTTTTCGAAGATTCTGAGCTCAATTTAGGATCATTTTCTATTTTGGCCTTTTCTGGCCTTTAGAAGGGGTTTTCGGCCATTCTGAGCTTAATTTGGGATCATTTTCTATTTTGGCCTTTTCTGGCCTTTAGAAGGGGTTTTCGGCCATTCTGAGCTTAATTTGGGATCATTTTCTATTTTGGTCATTTCTGGCCTTTAGAAGGGGTTTTCGGCCATTCTGAGCTCAATTTGAGATCATTTTCTATTTTGGTCATTTCTGGCCTTTAGAAGGGGTTTTCGACGATTCTGAGCTCAATTTGGGATCATTTTCTATTTTGGTCATTTCTGGCCTTTAGAAGGGGTTTTCGGCCATTCTGAGCTCAATTTGGAATCATTTTCTATTTTGGCCTTTTCTGGCCTTTAGAAGGGGTTTTCGGCCATTCTGAGCTTAATTTGGGATCATTTTCTATTTTGGTCATTTCTGGCCTTTAGAAGGGGTTTTCGGCCATTCTGAGCTTAATTTGGGATCATTTTCTATTTTGGCCTTTTCTGGCCTTTAGAAGGGGTTTTCGGCCATTCTGAGCTTAATTTGGGATCATTTTCTATTTTGGCCTTTTCTGGCCTTTAGAAGGGGTTTTCGGCCATTCTGAGCTTAATTTGGGATCATTTTCTATTTTGGTCATTTCTGGCCTTTAGAAGGGGTTTTCGGCCATTCTGAGCTTAATTTGGGATCATTTTCTATTTTGGCCTTTTCTGGCCTTTAGAAGGGGTTTTCGGCCATTCTGAGCTTAATTTGGGATCATTTTCTATTTTGGCCTTTTCTGGCCTTTAGAAGGGGTTTTCGGCCATTCTGAGCTTAATTTGGGATCATTTTCTATTTTGGTCATTTCTGGCCTTTAGAAGGGGTTTTCGGCCATTCTGAGCTTAATTTGGGATCATTTTCTATTTTGGCCTTTTCTGGCCTTTAGAAGGGGTTTTCGGCCATTCTGAGCTTAATTTGGGATCATTTTCTATTTTGGTCATTTCTGGCCTTTAGAAGGGGTTTTCGACGATTCTGAGCTCAATTTGGGATCATTTTCTATTTTGGTCATTTCTGGCCTTTAGAAGGGGTTTTCGGCCATTCTGAGCTCAATTTGGAATCATTTTCTATTTTGGCCTTTTCTGGCCTTTAGAAGGGGTTTTCGGCCATTCTGAGCTTAATTTGGGATCATTTTCTATTTTGGTCATTTCTGGCCTTTAGAAGGGGTTTTCGGCCATTCTGAGCTTAATTTGGGATCATTTTCTATTTTGGCCTTTTCTGGCCTTTAGAAGGGGTTTTCGGCCATTCTGAGCTCAATTTGGAATCATTTTCTATTTTGGCCTTTTCTGGCCTTTAGAAGGGGTTTTCGGCCATTCTGAGCTTAATTTGGGATCATTTTCTATTTTGGTCATTTCTGGCCTTTAGAAGGGGTTTTCGGCCATTCTGAGCTTAATTTGGGATCATTTTCTATTTTGGCCTTTTCTGGCCTTTAGAAGGGGTTTTCGGCCATTCTGAGCTTAATTTGGGATCATTTTCTATTTTGGTCATTTCTGGCCTTTAGAAGGGGTTTTCGGCCATTCTGAGCTCAATTTGAGATCATTTTCTATTTTGGTCATTTCTGGCCTTTAGAAGGGGTTTTCGACGATTCTGAGCTCAATTTGGGATCATTTTCTATTTTGGTCATTTCTGGCCTTTAGAAGGGGTTTTCGGCCATTCTGAGCTCAATTTGGAATCATTTTCTATTTTGGCCTTTTCTGGCCTTTAGAAGGGGTTTTCGGCCATTCTGAGCTTAATTTGGGATCATTTTCTATTTTGGTCATTTCTGGCCTTTAGAAGGGGTTTTCGGCCATTCTGAGCTTAATTTGGGATCATTTTCTATTTTGGCCTTTTCTGGCCTTTAGAAGGGGTTTTCGGCCATTCTGAGCTTAATTTGGGATCATTTTCTATTTTGGCCTTTTCTGGCCTTTAGAAGGGGTTTTCGGCCATTCTGAGCTTAATTTGGGATCATTTTCTATTTTGGTCATTTCTGGCCTTTAGAAGGGGTTTTCGACGATTCTGAGCTCAATTTGGGATCATTTTCTATTTTGGTCATTTCTGGCCTTTAGAAGGGGTTTTCGACGATTCTGAGCTCAATTTAGGATCATTTCCTATTTTGGCCTTTTCTGGCCTTTAGAAGGGGTTTTCGGCCATTCTGAGCTCAATTTGAGATCATTTTCTATTTTGGTCATTTCTGGCCTTTAGAAGAGGGTTTCGGCCATTCTGAGCTTAATTTGGGATCATTTTCTATTTTGGCCTTTTCTGGCCTTTAGAAGGGGTTTTCGGCCATTCTGAGCTTAATTTGGGATCATTTTCTATTTTGGCCTTTTCTGGCCTTTAGAAGGGGTTTTCGGCCATTCTGAGCTCAATTTGGAATCATTTTCTATTTTGGCCTTTTCTGGCCTTTAGAAGGGGTTTTCGGCCATTCTGAGCTTAATTTGGGATCATTTTCTATTTTGGTCATTTCTGGCCTTTAGAAGGGGTTTTCGGCCATTCTGAGCTCAATTTGGGATCATTTTCTATTTTGGTCATTTCTGGCCTTTAGAAGGGGTTTTCGGCCATTCTGAGCTTAATTTGGGATCATTTTCTATTTTGGTCATTTCTGGCCTTTAGGAGGGGTTTTCGACGATTCTGAGCTCAATTTGGGATCATTTTCTATTCTGGCCTTTCTGGCCTTTAGAAGGGTTTTTCGGCCATTCTGAGCTCAATTTGGGATCATTTTCTATTATGGTCATTTCTGGCCTTTAGAAGGGGTTTTCGACCATTCTGAGCTCAATTTAGGATCATTTTCTAATTTGGCCTTTTCTGGCCTTTAAAGGGGGTTTTCGGCCAGTCTGGGCTTAATTTGGGATCATTTTCTGTTTTGGCCTTTTCTGGCTTTTAGAAGGGGTTTTCGACGATTCTGAGCTCAATTTAGGATCATTTTCTATTCTGGCCTTTTGTGGCCTTTAAAGGGGGTTTTCGGCCATTCTGAGCTTAATTTGGGATCATTTTCTTTTTTGGCCCTTTCTGGCCTTTAGAAGGGGTTTTCGACGATTCTGAGCTCAATTTAGGATCATTTTCTATTTTGGCCTTTTCTGGCCTTTAGAAGGGGTTTTCGGCCATTCTGAGCTTAATTTGGGATCATTTTCTATTTTGGCCTTTTCTGGCCTTTAGAAGGGGTTTTCGGCCATTCTGAGCTTAATTTGGGATCATTTTCTATTTTGGTCATTTCTGGCCTTTAGAAGGGGTTTTCGGCCATTCTGAGCTCAATTTGAGATCATTTTCTATTTTGGTCATTTCTGGCCTTTAGAAGGGGTTTTCGACGATTCTGAGCTCAATTTAGGATCATTTTCTATTTTGGCCTTTTCTGGCCTTTAGAAGGGGTTTTCGGCCATTCTGAGCTTAATTTGGGATCATTTTCTATTTTGGCCTTTTCTGGCCTTTAGAAGGGGGTTTCGGCCATTCTGAGCTTAATTTGGGATCATTTTCTATTTTGGCCTTTTCTGGCCTTTAGAAGGGGGTTTCGGCCATTCTGAGCTTAATTTGGGATCATTTTCTATTTTGGTCATTTCTGGCCTTTAGAAGGGGTTTTCGACGATTCTGAGCTCAATTTAGGATCATTTTCTATTTTGGCCTTTTCTGGCCTTTAGAAGGGGTTTTCGGCCATTCTGAGCTTAATTTGGGATCATTTTCTATTTTGGCCTTTTCTGGCCTTTAGAAGGGGGTTTCGGCCATTCTGAGCTTAATTTGGGATCATTTTCTATTTTGGCCTTTTCTGGCCTTTAGAAGGGGGTTTCGGCCGTTCTGAGCTTAATTTGGGATCATTTTCTATTTTGGCCTTTTCTGGCCTTTAGAAGGGGTTTTCGGCCATTCTGAGCTTAATTTGGGATCATTTTCTATTTTGGCCTTTTCTGGCCTTTAGAAGGGGTTTTCGGCCATTCTGAGCTCAATTTAGAATCATTTTCTATTTTGGCCTTTTCTGGCCTTTAGAAGGGGTTTTCGGCCATTCTGAGCTTAATTTGGGATCATTTTCTATTTTGGTCATTTCTGGCCTTTAGAAGGGGTTTTCGGCCATTCTGAGCTCAATTTGGGATCATTTTCTATTTTGGTCATTTCTGACCTTTAGAAGGGGTTTTCGACGATTCTGAGCTCAATTTAGGATCATTTTCTATTCTGGCCTTTTGTGGCCTTTAAAGGGGGTTTTCGGCCATTCTGAGCTTAATTTGGGACCATTTTCTATTTTGGCCTTTTCTGGCCTTTAGAAAGGGTTTTCGAAGATTCTGAGCTCAATTTAGGATCATTTTCTATTTTGGCCTTTTCTGGCCTTTAGAAGGGGTTTTCGGCCATTCTGAGCTTAATTTGGGATCATTTTCTATTTTGGCCTTTTCTGGCCTTTAGAAGGGGTTTTCGGCCATTCTGAGCTTAATTTGGGATCATTTTCTATTTTGGTCATTTCTGGCCTTTAGAAGGGGTTTTCGGCCATTCTGAGCTCAATTTGAGATCATTTTCTATTTTGGTCATTTCTGGCCTTTAGAAGGGGTTTTCGACGATTCTGAGCTCAATTTAGGATCATTTTCTATTTTGGCCTTTTCTGGCCTTTAGAAGGGGTTTTCGGCCATTCTGAGCTTAATTTGGGATCATTTTCTATTTTGGCCTTTTCTGGCCTTTAGAAGGGGGTTTCGGCCATTCTGAGCTTAATTTGGGATCATTTTCTATTTTGGCCTTTTCTGGCCTTTAGAAGGGGGTTTCGGCCATTCTGAGCTTAATTTGGGATCATTTTCTATTTTGGCCTTTTCTGGCCTTTAGAAGGGGTTTTCGGCCATTCTGAGCTTAATTTGGGATCATTTTCTATTTTGGCCTTTTCTGGCCTTTAGAAGGGGTTTTCGGCCATTCTGAGCTCAATTTGGAATCATTTTCTATTTTGGCCTTTTCTGGCCTTTAGAAGGGGTTTTCGGCCATTCTGAGCTTAATTTGGGATCATTTTCTATTTTGGCCTTTTCTGGCCTTTAGAAGGGGGTTTCGGCCATTCTGAGCTTAATTTTGGATCATTTTCTATTTTGGCCTTTTCTGGCCTTTAGAAGGGGTTTTCGGCCATTCTGAGCTCAACTTGAGATCATTTTCTATTTTGGTCATTTCTGGCCTTTAGAAGGGGTTTTCGACGATTCTGAGCTCAATTTAGGATCATTTTCTATTTTGGCCTTTTCTGGCCTTTAGAAGGGGTTTTCGGCCATTCTGAGCTTAATTTGGGATCATTTTCTATTTTGGCCTTTTCTGGCCTTTAGAAGGGGGTTTCGGCCATTCTGAGCTTAATTTGGGATCATTTTCTATTTTGGCCTTTTCTGGCCTTTAGAAGGGGGTTTCGGCCATTCTGAGCTTAATTTGGGATCATTTTCTATTTTGGCCTTTTCTGGCCTTTAGAAGGGGTTTTCGGCCATTCTGAGCTTAATTTGGGATCATTTTCTATTTTGGCCTTTTCTGGCCTTTAGAAGGGGTTTTCGGCCATTCTGAGCTCAATTTAGAATCATTTTCTATTTTGGCCTTTTCTGGCCTTTAGAAGGGGTTTTCGGCCATTCTGAGCTTAATTTGGGATCATTTTCTATTTTGGTCATTTCTGGCCTTTAGAAGGGGTTTTCGGCCATTCGGAGCTCAATTTGAGATCATTTTCTATTTTGGTCATTTCTGGCCTTTAGAAGGGGTTTTCGACGATTCTGAGCTCAATTTGGGATCATTTTCTATTTTGGTCATTTCTGGCCTTTAGAAGGGGTTTTCGGCCATTCTGAGCTCAATTTGGGATCATTTTCTATTTTGGTCATTTCTGACCTTTAGAAGGGGTTTTCGACGATTCTGAGCTCAATTTAGGATCATTTTCTATTTTGGCCTTTTCTGGCCTTTAGAAGGGGTTTTCGGCCATTCTGAGCTTAATTTGGGATCATTTTCTATTTTGGCCTTTTCTGGCCTTTAGAAGGGGTTTTCGGCCATTCTGAGCTTAATTTGGGATCATTTTCTATTTTGGTCATTTCTGGCCTTTAGGAGGGGTTTTCGACGATTCTGAGCTCAATTTGGGATCATTTTCTATTCTGGCCTTTCTGGCCTTTAGAAGGGTTTTTCGGCCATTCTGAGCTCAATTTGGGATCATATTCTATTTTGGTCATTTCTGGCCTTTAGAAGGGGTTTTCGACCATTCTGAGCTCAATTTAGGATCATTTTCTAATTTGGCCTTTTCTGGCCTTTAAAGGGGGTTTTCGGCCAGTCTGGGCTTAATTTGGGATCATTTTCTGTTTTGGCCTTTTCTGGCTTTTAGAAGGGGTTTTCGACGATTCTGAGCTCAATTTAGGATCATTTTCTATTCTGGCCTTTTGTGGCCTTTAAAGGGGGTTTTCGGCCATTCTGAGCTTAATTTAGGATCATTTTCTATTTTGGCCTTTTCTGGCCTTTAGAAGGGGTTTTCGGCCATTCTGAGCTTAATTTGGGATCATTTTCTATTTTGGCCTTTTCTGGCCTTTAGAAGGGGTTTTCGGCCATTCTGAGCTTAATTTGGGATCATTTTCTATTTTGGTCATTTCTGGCCTTTAGAAGGGGTTTTCGGCCATTCTGAGCTCAATTTGAGATCATTTTCTATTTTGGTCATTTCTGGCCTTTAGAAGGGGTTTTCGACGATTCTGAGCTCAATTTAGGATCATTTTCTATTTTGGCCTTTTCTGGCCTTTAGAAGGGGTTTTCGGCCATTCTGAGCTTAATTTGGGATCATTTTCTATTTTGGCCTTTTCTGGCCTTTAGAAGGGGGTTTCGGCCATTCTGAGCTTAATTTGGGATCATTTTCTATTTTGGCCTTTTCTGGCCTTTAGAAGGGGGTTTCGGCCATTCTGAGCTTAATTTGGGATCATTTTCTATTTTGGCCTTTTCTGGCCTTTAGAAGGGGTTTTCGGCCATTCTGAGCTTAATTTGGGATCATTTTCTATTTTGGCCTTTTCTGGCCTTTAGAAGGGGTTTTCGGCCATTCTGAGCTCAATTTGGAATCATTTTCTATTTTGGCCTTTTCTGGCCTTTAGAAGGGGTTTTCGGCCATTCTGAGCTTAATTTGGGATCATTTTCTATTTTGGCCTTTTCTGGCCTTTAGAAGGGGTTTTCGGCCATTCTGAGCTCAACTTGAGATCATTTTCTATTTTGGTCATTTCTGGCCTTTAGAAGGGGTTTTCGACGATTCTGAGCTCAATTTAGGATCATTTTCTATTTTGGCCTTTTCTGGCCTTTAGAAGGGGTTTTCGGCCATTCTGAGCTTAATTTTGGATCATTTTCTATTTTGGCCTTTTCTGGCCTTTAGAAGGGGTTTTCGGCCATTCTGAGCTCAACTTGAGATCATTTTCTATTTTGGTCATTTCTGGCCTTTAGAAGGGGTTTTCGACGATTCTGAGCTCAATTTGGGATCATATTCTATTTTGGTCATTTCTGGCCTTTAGAAGGGGTTTTCGACCATTCTGAGCTTAATTTGGGATCATTTTCTATTTGGCCTTTTCTGGCCTTTAGAAGGGGTTTTCGGCCATTCTGAGCTTAATTTGGGATCATTTTCTATTTTGGCCTTTTCTGGCCTTTAGAAGGGGTTTTCGGCCATTATGAGCTTAATTTGGGATCATTTTCTATTTTGGTCATTTCTGGCCTTTAGAAGGGGTTTTCGGAAATTCTGAGCTTAATTTGGGATCATTTTCTAATTTGGTCATTTCTGGCCTTTAGGAGGGGTTTTCGACGATTCTGAGCTCAATTTAGGATCATTTTCTATTTTGGCCTTTTCTGGCCTTTAGAAGGGGTTTTCGGCCATTCTGAGCTTAATTTGGGATCATTTTCTATTTTGGCCTTTTCTGGCCTTTAGAAGGGGTTTTCGGAAATTCTGAGCTTAATTTGAGATCATTTTCTATTTTGGTCATTTCTGGCCTTTAGGAGGGGTTTTCGACGATTCTGAGCTCAATTTGGGATCATTTTCTATTTTGGCCTTTCTGGCCTTTAGAAGGGTTTTTCGGCCATTCTGAGCTCAATTTGGGATCATATTCTATTTTGGTCATTTCTGGCCTTTAGAAGGGGTTTTCGACCATTCTGAGCTCAATTTAGGATCATTTTCTAATTTGGCCTTTTCTGGCCTTTAAAGGGGGTTTTCGGCCAGTCTGGGCTTAATTTGGGATCATTTTCTGTTTTGGCCTTTTCTGGCTTTTAGAAGGGGTTTTCGACGATTCTGAGCTCAATTTAGGATCATTTTCTATTCTGGCCTTTTGTGGCCTTTAAAGGGGGTTTTCGGCCATTCTGAGCTTAATTTGGGATCATTTTCTATTTTGGCCTTTTCTGGCCTTTATTCTGAGTTCAATTCGAGATCATTTTCTATTTTGGTCATTTCTGGCCTTTAGAAGGGGTTTTCGACGATTCTGAGCTCAATTTAGGATCATTTTCTATTTTGGCCTTTTCTGGCCTTTAGAAGGGGTTTTCGGCCATTCTGAGCTTAATTTGGGATCATTTTCTATTTTGGCCTTTTCTGGCCTTTAGAAGGGGGTTTCGGCCATTCTGAGCTTAATTTGGGATCATTTTCTATTTTGGCCTTTTCTGGCCTTTAGAAGGGGGTTTCGGCCATTCTGAGCTTAATTTGGGATCATTTTCTATTTTGGCCTTTTCTGGCCTTTAGAAGGGGTTTTCGGCCATTCTGAGCTTAATTTGGGATCATTTTCTATTTTGGCCTTTTCTGGCCTTTAGAAGGGGTTTTCGGCCATTCTGAGCTCAATTTGGAATCATTTTCTATTTTGGCCTTTTCTGGCCTTTAGAAGGGGTTTTCGGCCATTCTGAGCTCAATTTGGGATCATTTTCTATTTTGGTCATTTCTGACCTTTAGAAGGGGTTTTCGACGATTCTGAGCTCAATTTAGGATCATTTTCTATTCTGGCCTTTTGTGGCCTTTAAAGGGGGTTTTCGGCCATTCGGAGCTTAATTTGGGATCATTTTCTATTTTGGCCTTTTCTGGCCTTTAGAAGGGGTTTTCGGCCATTCTGAGCTTAATTTGGGATCATTTTCTATTTTGGTCATTTCTGGCCTTTAGAAGGGGTTTTCGGCCATTCTGAGCTCAATTTGGGATCATTTTCTATTTTGGTCATTTCTGACCTTTAGAAGGGGTTTTCGACGATTCTGAGCTCAATTTAGGATCATTTTCTATTCTGGCCTTTTGTGGCCTTTAGTAGGGGTTTCCGGCCATTCTGAGCTTAATTTGGGATCATTTTCTATTTTGGCCTTTTCTGGCCTTTAGAAGGATTTTTCGGCCATTCTGAGCTTAATTTGGGATCATTTTCTATTTTGGCCTTTTCTAGCCTTTAGAAGGGTTGTTCGACGATTTTGAGCTCAATTTGGGATCATTTTCCATTTTTGCCTTTTCTGGCCTTTAGAAGGGGTTTTCGACGATTCTGAGCTCAATTTAGGATCATTTTCTATTTTGGTTCTTTTCTGGCCTTTAGAAGGGGTTTTCGACGATTCTGAGCTCAATTTAGGATCATTTTCTATTTTGGCCTTTTCTGGCCTTTAGAAGGGGTTTTCGGCCATTCTGAGCTCAATTTGAGATCATTTTCTATTTTGGTCATTTCTGGCCTTTAGAAGAGGGTTTCGGCCATTCTGAGCTTAATTTGGGATCATTTTCTATTTTGGCCTTTTCTGGCCTTTAGAAGGGGTTTTCGGCCATTCTGAGCTCAATTTGGAATCATTTTCTATTTTGGCCTTTTCTGGCCTTTAGAAGGGGTTTTCGGCCATTCTGAGCTTAATTTGGGATCATTTTCTATTTTGGTCATTTCTGGCCTTTAGAAGGGGTTTTCGGCCATTCTGAGCTCAATATGGGATCATTTTCTATTTTGGTCATTTCTGACCTTTAGAAGGGGTTTTCGACGATTCTGAGCTCAATTTAGGATCATTTTCTATTCTGGCCTTTTGTGGCCTTTAAAGGGGGTTTTCGGCCATTCTGAGCTTAGTTTGGGATCATTTTCTATTTTGGCCTTTTCTGGCCTTTAGAAGGGGTTTTCGGCCATTCTGAGCTTAATTTGGGATCATTTTCTATTTTGGCCTTTTCTGGCCTTTAGAAGGGGGTTTCGGCCATTCTGAGCTTAATTTGGGATCATTTTCTATTTTGGCCTTTTCTGGCCTTAAGAAGGGGTTTTCGGCCATTCTGAGCTTAATTTGGGATCATTTTCTATTTTGGCCTTTTCTGGCCTTTAGAAGGGGTTTTCGGCCATTCTGAGCTCAATTTGGAATCATTTTCTATTTTGGCCTTTTCTGGCCTTTAGAAGGGGTTTTCGGCCATTCTGAGCTTAATTTGGGATCATTTTCTATTTTGGTCATTTCTGGCCTTTAGAAGGGGTTTTCGGCCATTCTGAGCTCAATTTGGGATCATTTTCTATTTTGGTCATTTCTGACCTTTAGAAGGGGTTTTCGACGATTCTGAGCTCAATTTAGGATCATTTTCTATTCTGGCCTTTTGTGGCCTTTAAAGGGGGTTTTCGGCCATTCTGAGCTTAGTTTGGGATCATTTTCTATTTTGGCCTTTTCTGGCCTTTAGAAGGGGTTTTCGGCCATTCTGAGCTTAATTTGGGATCATTTTCTATTTTGGTCATTTCTGGCCTTTAGAAGGGGTTTTCGGCCATTCTGAGCTCAATTTGGGATCATTTTCTATATTGGTCATTTCTGACCTTTAGAAGGGGTTTTCGACGATTCTGAGCTCAATTTAGGATCATTTTCTATTCTGGCCTTTTGTGGCCTTTAAAGGGGGTTTTCGGCCATTCTGAGCTTAATTTGGGATCATTTTCTATTTTGGCCTTTTCTGGCCTTTAGAAGGGGTTTTCGGCCATTCTGAGCTTAATTTGGGATCATTTTCTATTTTGGCCTTTTCTGGCCTTTAGAAGGGGTTTTCGGCCATTCTGAGCTTAATTTGGGATCATTTTCTATTTTGGCCTTTTCTGGCCTTTAGAAGGGGTTTTCGGCCATTCTGAGCTTAATTTGGGATCATTTTCTATTTTGGCCTTTTCTGGCCTTTAGAAGGGGTTTTCGGCCATTCTGAGCTCAATTTGGAATCATTTTCTATTTTGGCCTTTTCTGGCCTTTAGAAGGGGTTTTCGGCCATTCTGAGCTTAATTTGGGATCATTTTCTATTTTGGTCATTTCTGGCCTTTAGAAGGGGTTTTCGGCCATTCTGAGCTCAATTTGGGATCATTTTCTATTTTGGTCATTTCTGACCTTTAGAAGGGGTTTTCGACGATTCTGAGCTCAATTTAGGATCATTTTCTATTCTGGCCTTTTGTGGCCTTTAAAGGGGGTTTTCGGCCATTCTGAGCTTAATTTGGGATCATTTTCTATTTTGGCCTTTTCTGGCCTTTAGAAGGGGGTTTCGGCCATTCTGAGCTTAATTTGGGATCATTTTCTATTTTGGCCTTTTCTGGCCTTTAGAAGGGGTTTTCGGCCATTCTGAGCTTAATTTGGGATCATTTTCTATTTTGGCCTTTTCTGGCCTTTAGAAGGGGTTTTCGGCCATTCTGAGCTCAATTTGGAATCATTTTCTATTTTGGCCTTTTCTGGCCTTTAGAAGGGGTTTTCGGCCATTCTGAGCTTAATTTGGGATCATTTTCTATTTTGGTCATTTCTGGCCTTTAGAAGGGGTTTTCGGCCATTCTGAGCTCAATTTGGGATCATTTTCTATTTTGGTCATTTCTGACCTTTAGAAGGGGTTTTCGACGATTCTGAGCTCAATTTAGGATCATTTTCTATTCTGGCCTTTTGTGGCCTTTAAAGGGGGTTTTCGGCCATTCTGAGCTTAATTTGGGATCATTTTCTATTTTGGCCTTTAGAAGGGGTTTTCGGCCATTCTGAGCTCAATTTGGAATCATTTTCTATTTTGGCCTTTTCTGGCCTTTAGAAGGGGTTTTCGGCCATTCTGAGCTCAATTTGAGATCATTTTCTATTTTGGTCATTTCTGGCCTTTAGAAGAGGGTTTCGGCCATTCTGAGCTTAATTTGGGATCATTTTCTATTTTGGCCTTTTCTGGCCTTTAGAAGGGGTTTTCGGCCATTCTGAGCTTAATTTGGGATCATTTTCTATTTTGGCCTTTTCTGGCCTTTAGAAGGGGTTTTCGGCCATTCTGAGCTCAATTTGGAATCATTTTCTATTTTGGCCTTTTCTGGCCTTTAGAAGGGGTTTTCGGCCATTCTGAGCTTAATTTGGGATCATTTTCTATTTTGGTCATTTCTGGCCTTTAGAAGGGGTTTTCGGCCATTCTGAGCTTAATTTGGGATCATTTTCTATTTTGGCCTTTTCTGGCCTTTAGAAGGGGTTTTCGGCCATTCTGAGCTTAATTTGGGATCATTTTCTATTTTGGCCTTTTCTGGCCTTTAGAAGGGGGTTTCGGCCATTCTGAGCTTAATTTGGGATCATTTTCTATTTTGGCCTTTTCTGGCCTTTAGAAGGGGTTTTCGGCCATTCTGAGCTCAATTTGAGATCATTTTCTATTTTGGTCATTTCTGGCCTTTAGAAGGGGTTTTCGACGATTCTGAGCTCAATTTAGGATCATTTTCTATTTTGGCCTTTTCTGGCCTTTAGAAGGGGTTTTCGGCCATTCTGAGCTTAATTTGGGATCATTTTCTAATTTGGCCTTTCCTGGCCTTTAGAAGGGGGTTTCGGCCATTCTGAGCTTAATTTGGGATCATTTTCTATTTTGGCCTTTTCTGGCCTTTAGAAGGGGGTTTCGGCCATTCTGAGCTTAATTTGGGATCATTTTCTATTTTGGCCTTTTCTGGCCTTTAGAAGGGGTTTTCGGCCATTCTGAGCTTAATTTGGGATCATTTTCTATTTTGGCCTTTTCTGGCCTTTAGAAGGGGTTTTCGGCCATTCTGAGCTCAATTTGGAATCATTTTCTATTTTGGCCTTTTCTGGCCTTTAGAAGGGGGTTTCGGCCATTCTGAGCTTAATTTGGGATCATTTTCTATTTGGCCTTTTCTGGCCTTTAGAAGGGGTTTTCGACGATTCTGAGCTCAATTTAGGATCATTTTTTATTTTGGCCTTTTCTGGCCTTTAGAAGGGGTTTTCGGCCATTCTGAGCTTAATTTGGGATCATTTTCTATTTTGGCCTTTTCTGGCCTTTAGAAGGGGGTTTCGGCCATTCTGAGCTTAATTTGGGATCATTTTCTATTTTGGCCTTTTCTGGCCTTTAGAAGGGGGTTTCGGCCATTCTGAGCTTAATTTGGGATCATTTTCTATTTTGGCCTTTTCTGGCCTTTAGAAGGGGTTTTCGGCCATTCTGAGCTTAATTTGGGATCATTTTCTATTTTGGCCTTTTCTGGCCTTTAGAAGGGGTTTTCGGCCATTCTGAGCTCAATTTAGAATCATTTTCTATTTTGGCCTTTTCTGGCCTTTAGAAGGGGTTTTCGGCCATTCTGAGCTTAATTTGGGATCATTTTCTATTTTGGTCATTTCTGACCTTTAGAAGGGGTTTTCGACGATTCTGAGCTCAATTTAGGATCATTTTCTATTCTGGCCTTTTGTGGCCTTTAAAGGGGGTTTTCGGCCATTCTGAGCTTAATTTGGGATCATTTTCTATTTTGGCCTTTTCTGGCCTTTAGAAGGGGTTTTCGTAGATTCTGAGCTCAATTTAGGATCATTTTCTATTTTGGCCTTTTCTGGCCTTTAGAAGGGGTTTTCGGCCATTCTGAGCTTAATTTGGGATCATTTTCTATTTTGGCCTTTTCTGGCCTTTAGAAGGGGTTTTCGGCCATTCTGAGCTTAATTTGGGATCATTTTCTATTTTGGCCTTTTCTGGCCTTTAGAAGGGGTTTTCGGCCATTCTGAGCTTAATTTGGGATCATTTTCTATTTTGGTCATTTCTGGCCTTTAGAAGGGGTTTTCGGCCATTCTGAGCTCAATTTGAGATCATTTTCTATTTTGGTCATTTCTGGCCTTTAGAAGGGGTTTTCGACGATTCTGAGCTCAATTTGGGATCATTTTCTATTTTGGTCATTTCTGGCCTTTAGAAGGGGTTTTCGGCCATTCTGAGCTCAATTTGGAATCATTTTCTATTTTGGCCTTTTCTGGCCTTTAGAAGGGGTTTTCGGCCATTCTGAGCTTAATTTGGGATCATTTTCTATTTTGGTCATTTCTGGCCTTTAGAAGGGGTTTTCGGCCATTCTGAGCTTAATTTGGGATCATTTTCTATTTTGGCCTTTTCTGGCCTTTAGAAGGGGTTTTCGGCCATTCTGAGCTTAATTTGGGATCATTTTCTATTTTGGCCTTTTCTGGCCTTTAGAAGGGGTTTTCGGCCATTCTGAGCTTAATTTGGGATCATTTTCTATTTTGGTCATTTCTGGCCTTTAGAAGGGGTTTTCGGCCATTCTGAGCTTAATTTGGGATCATTTTCTATTTTGGCCTTTTCTGGCCTTTAGAAGGGGTTTTCGGCCATTCTGAGCTTAATTTGGGATCATTTTCTATTTTGGCCTTTTCTGGCCTTTAGAAGGGGTTTTCGGCCATTCTGAGCTTAATTTGGGATCATTTTCTATTTTGGTCATTTCTGGCCTTTAGAAGGGGTTTTCGGCCATTCTGAGCTTAATTTGGGATCATTTTCTATTTTGGCCTTTTCTGGCCTTTAGAAGGGGTTTTCGGCCATTCTGAGCTTAATTTGGGATCATTTTCTATTTTGGTCATTTCTGGCCTTTAGAAGGGGTTTTCGACGATTCTGAGCTCAATTTGGGATCATTTTCTATTTTGGTCATTTCTGGCCTTTAGAAGGGGTTTTCGGCCATTCTGAGCTCAATTTGGAATCATTTTCTATTTTGGCCTTTTCTGGCCTTTAGAAGGGGTTTTCGGCCATTCTGAGCTTAATTTGGGATCATTTTCTATTTTGGTCATTTCTGGCCTTTAGAAGGGGTTTTCGGCCATTCTGAGCTTAATTTGGGATCATTTTCTATTTTGGCCTTTTCTGGCCTTTAGAAGGGGTTTTCGGCCATTCTGAGCTTAATTTGGGATCATTTTCTATTTTGGCCTTTTCTGGCCTTTAGAAGGGGTTTTCGGCCATTCTGAGCTTAATTTGGGATCATTTTCTATTTTGGTCATTTCTGGCCTTTAGAAGGGGTTTTCGGCCATTCTGAGCTTAATTTGGGATCATTTTCTATTTTGGCCTTTTCTGGCCTTTAGAAGGGGTTTTCGGCCATTCTGAGCTTAATTTGGGATCATTTTCTATTTTGGTCATTTCTGGCCTTTAGAAGGGGTTTTCGGCCATTCTGAGCTCAATTTGAGATCATTTTCTATTTTGGTCATTTCTGGCCTTTAGAAGGGGTTTTCGACGATTCTGAGCTCAATTTGGGATCATTTTCTATTTTGGTCATTTCTGGCCTTTATAAGGGGTTTTCGGCCATTCTGAGCTCAATTTGGAATCATTTTCTATTTTGGCCTTTTCTGGCCTTTAGAAGGGGTTTTCGGCCATTCTGAGCTTAATTTGGGATCATTTTCTATTTTGGTCATTTCTGGCCTTTAGAAGGGGTTTTCGGCCATTCTGAGCTTAATTTGGGATCATTTTCTATTTTGGCCTTTTCTGGCCTTTAGAAGGGGTTTTCGGCCATTCTGAGCTTAATTTGGGATCATTTTCTATTTTGGCCTTTTCTGGCCTTTAGAAGGGGTTTTCGGCCATTCTGAGCTTAATTTGGGATCATTTTCTATTTTGGTCATTTCTGGCCTTTAGAAGGGGTTTTCGACGATTCTGAGCTCAATTTGGGATCATTTTCTATTTTGGTCATTTCTGGCCTTTAGAAGGGGTTTTCGACGATTCTGAGCTCAATTTAGGATCATTTCCTATTTTGGCCTTTTCTGGCCTTTAGAAGGGGTTTTCGGCCATTCTGAGCTCAATTTGAGATCATTTTCTATTTTGGTCATTTCTGGCCTTTAGAAGAGGGTTTCGGCCATTCTGAGCTTAATTTGGGATCATTTTCTATTTTGGCCTTTTCTGGCCTTTAGAAGGGGTTTTCGGCCATTCTGAGCTTAATTTGGGATCATTTTCTATTTTGGCCTTTTCTGGCCTTTAGAAGGGGTTTTCGGCCATTCTGAGCTCAATTTGGAATCATTTTCTATTTTGGCCTTTTCTGGCCTTTAGAAGGGGTTTTCGGCCATTCTGAGCTTAATTTGGGATCATTTTCTATTTTGGTCATTTCTGGCCTTTAGAAGGGGTTTTCGGCCATTCTGAGCTCAATTTGGGATCATTTTCTATTTTGGTCATTTCTGGCCTTTAGAAGGGGTTTTCGACGATTCTGAGTCAATTTAGGATCATTTTCTATTTTGGCCTTTTCTGGCCTTTAGAAGGGGTTTTCGGCCATTCTGAGCTTAATTTGGGATCATTTTCTATTTTGGCCTTTTCTGGCCTTTAGAAGGGGTTTTCGGCCATTCTGAGCTTAATTTGGGATCATTTTCTATTTTGGTCATTTCTGGCCTTTAGGAGGGGTTTTCGACGATTCTGAGCTCAATTTGGGATCATTTTCTATTCTGGCCTTTCTGGCCTTTAGAAGGGTTTTTCGGCCATTCTGAGCTCAATTTGGGATCATTTTCTATTATGGTCATTTCTGGCCTTTAGAAGGGGTTTTCGACCATTCTGAGCTCAATTTAGGATCATTTTCTAATTTGGCCTTTTCTGGCCTTTAAAGGGGGTTTTCGGCCAGTCTGGGCTTAATTTGGGATCATTTTCTGTTTTGGCCTTTTCTGGCTTTTAGAAGGGGTTTTCGACGATTCTGAGCTCAATTTAGGATCATTTTCTATTCTGGCCTTTTGTGGCCTTTAAAGGGGGTTTTCGGCCATTCTGAGCTTAATTTGGGATCATTTTCTTTTTTGGCCCTTTCTGGCCTTTAGAAGGGGTTTTCGACGATTCTGAGCTCAATTTAGGATCATTTTCTATTTTGGCCTTTTCTGGCCTTTAGAAGGGGTTTTCGGCCATTCTGAGCTTAATTTGGGATCATTTTCTATTTTGGCCTTTTCTGGCCTTTAGAAGGGGGTTTCGGCCATTCTGAGCTTAATTTGGGATCATTTTCTATTTTGGCCTTTTCTGGCCTTTAGAAGGGGGTTTCGGCCATTCTGAGCTTAATTTGGGATCATTTTCTATTTTGGTCATTTCTGGCCTTTAGAAGGGGTTTTCGACGATTCTGAGCTCAATTTAGGATCATTTTCTATTTTGGCCTTTTCTGGCCTTTAGAAGGGGTTTTCGGCCATTCTGAGCTTAATTTGGGATCATTTTCTATTTTGGCCTTTTCTGGCCTTTAGAAGGGGGTTTCGGCCATTCTGAGCTTAATTTGGGATCATTTTCTATTTTGGCCTTTTCTGGCCTTTAGAAGGGGGTTTCGGCCGTTCTGAGCTTAATTTGGGATCATTTTCTATTTTGGCCTTTTCTGGCCTTTAGAAGGGGTTTTCGGCCATTCTGAGCTTAATTTGGGATCATTTTCTATTTTGGCCTTTTCTGGCCTTTAGAAGGGGTTTTCGGCCATTCTGAGCTCAATTTAGAATCATTTTCTATTTTGGCCTTTTCTGGCCTTTAGAAGGGGTTTTCGGCCATTCTGAGCTTAATTTGGGATCATTTTCTATTTTGGTCATTTCTGGCCTTTAGAAGGGGTTTTCGGCCATTCTGAGCTCAATTTGGGATCATTTTCTATTTTGGTCATTTCTGACCTTTAGAAGGGGTTTTCGACGATTCTGAGCTCAATTTAGGATCATTTTCTATTCTGGCCTTTTGTGGCCTTTAAAGGGGGTTTTCGGCCATTCTGAGCTTAATTTGGGACCATTTTCTATTTTGGCCTTTTCTGGCCTTTAGAAAGGGTTTTCGAAGATTCTGAGCTCAATTTAGGATCATTTTCTATTTTGGCCTTTTCTGGCCTTTAGAAGGGGTTTTCGGCCATTCTGAGCTTAATTTGGGATCATTTTCTATTTTGGCCTTTTCTGGCCTTTAGAAGGGGTTTTCGGCCATTCTGAGCTTAATTTGGGATCATTTTCTATTTTGGTCATTTCTGGCCTTTAGAAGGGGTTTTCGGCCATTCTGAGCTCAATTTGAGATCATTTTCTATTTTGGTCATTTCTGGCCTTTAGAAGGGGTTTTCGACGATTCTGAGCTCAATTTAGGATCATTTTCTATTTTGGCCTTTTCTGGCCTTTAGAAGGGGTTTTCGGCCATTCTGAGCTTAATTTGGGATCATTTTCTATTTTGGCCTTTTCTGGCCTTTAGAAGGGGGTTTCGGCCATTCTGAGCTTAATTTGGGATCATTTTCTATTTTGGCCTTTTCTGGCCTTTAGAAGGGGGTTTCGGCCATTCTGAGCTTAATTTGGGATCATTTTCTATTTTGGCCTTTTCTGGCCTTTAGAAGGGGTTTTCGGCCATTCTGAGCTTAATTTGGGATCATTTTCTATTTTGGCCTTTTCTGGCCTTTAGAAGGGGTTTTCGGCCATTCTGAGCTCAATTTGGAATCATTTTCTATTTTGGCCTTTTCTGGCCTTTAGAAGGGGTTTTCGGCCATTCTGAGCTTAATTTGGGATCATTTTCTATTTTGGCCTTTTCTGGCCTTTAGAAGGGGGTTTCGGCCATTCTGAGCTTAATTTTGGATCATTTTCTATTTTGGCCTTTTCTGGCCTTTAGAAGGGGTTTTCGGCCATTCTGAGCTCAACTTGAGATCATTTTCTATTTTGGTCATTTCTGGCCTTTAGAAGGGGTTTTCGACGATTCTGAGCTCAATTTAGGATCATTTTCTATTTTGGCCTTTTCTGGCCTTTAGAAGGGGTTTTCGGCCATTCTGAGCTTAATTTGGGATCATTTTCTATTTTGGCCTTTTCTGGCCTTTAGAAGGGGGTTTCGGCCATTCTGAGCTTAATTTGGGATCATTTTCTATTTTGGCCTTTTCTGGCCTTTAGAAGGGGGTTTCGGCCATTCTGAGCTTAATTTGGGATCATTTTCTATTTTGGCCTTTTCTGGCCTTTAGAAGGGGTTTTCGGCCATTCTGAGCTTAATTTGGGATCATTTTCTATTTTGGCCTTTTCTGGCCTTTAGAAGGGGTTTTCGGCCATTCTGAGCTTAATTTGGGATCATTTTCTATTTTGGTCATTTCTGGCCTTTAGAAGGGGTTTTCGGCCATTCGGAGCTCAATTTGAGATCATTTTCTATTTTGGTCATTTCTGGCCTTTAGAAGGGGTTTTCGACGATTCTGAGCTCAATTTGGGATCATTTTCTATTTTGGTCATTTCTGGCCTTTAGAAGGGGTTTTCGGCCATTCTGAGCTCAATTTGGGATCATTTTCTATTTTGGTCATTTCTGACCTTTAGAAGGGGTTTTCGACGATTCTGAGCTCAATTTAGGATCATTTTCTATTTTGGCCTTTTCTGGCCTTTAGAAGGGGTTTTCGGCCATTCTGAGCTTAATTTGGGATCATTTTCTATTTTGGCCTTTTCTGGCCTTTAGAAGGGGTTTTCGGCCATTCTGAGCTTAATTGGGATCATTTTCTATTTTGGTCATTTCTGGCCTTTAGGAGGGGTTTTCGACGATTCTGAGCTCAATTTGGGATCATTTTCTATTCTGGCCTTTCTGGCCTTTAGAAGGGTTTTTCGGCCATTCTGAGCTCAATTTGGGATCATATTCTATTTTGGTCATTTCTGGCCTTTAGAAGGGGTTTTCGACCATTCTGAGCTCAATTTAGGATCATTTTCTAATTTGGCCTTTTCTGGCCTTTAAAGGGGGTTTTCGGCCATTCTGAGCTTAATTTGGGATCATTTTCTTTTTTGGCCCTTTCTGGCTTTTAGAAGGGGGTTTTCGACGATTCTGAGCTCAATTTAGGATCATTTTCTATTCTGGCCTTTTGTGGCCTTTAAAGGGGGTTTTCGGCCATTCTGAGCTTAATTTAGGATCATTTTCTATTTTGGCCTTTTCTGGCCTTTAGAAGGGGTTTTCGGCCATTCTGAGCTTAATTTGGGATCATTTTCTATTTGGCCTTTTCTGGCCTTTAGAAGGGGTTTTCGGCCATTCTGAGCTTAATTTGGGATCATTTTCTATTTTGGTCATTTCTGGCCTTTAGAAGGGGTTTTCGGCCATTCTGAGCTCAATTTGAGATCATTTTCTATTTTGGTCATTTCTGGCCTTTAGAAGGGGTTTTCGACGATTCTGAGCTCAATTTAGGATCATTTTCTATTTTGGCCTTTTCTGGCCTTTAGAAGGGGTTTTCGGCCATTCTGAGCTTAATTTGGGATCATTTTCTATTTTGGCCTTTTCTGGCCTTTAGAAGGGGGTTTCGGCCATTCTGAGCTTAATTTGGGATCATTTTCTATTTTGGCCTTTTCTGGCCTTTAGAAGGGGGTTTCGGCCATTCTGAGCTTAATTTGGGATCATTTTCTATTTTGGCCTTTTCTGGCCTTTAGAAGGGGTTTTCGGCCATTCTGAGCTTAATTTGGGATCATTTTCTATTTTGGCCTTTTCTGGCCTTTAGAAGGGGTTTTCGGCCATTCTGAGCTCAATTTGGAATCATTTTCTATTTTGCCTTTTCTGGCCTTTAGAAGGGGTTTTCGGCCATTCTGAGCTTAATTTGGGATCAATTTTCTATTTTGGCCTTTTTCTGGCCTTTAGAAGGGGTTTTCGGCCATTCTGAGCTCAACTTGAGATCATTTTCTATTTTGGTCATTTCTGGCCTTTAGAAGGGGTTTTCGACGATTCTGAGCTCAATTTAGGATCATTTTCTATTTTGGCCTTTTCTGGCCTTTAGAAGGGGTTTTCGGCCATTCTGAGCTTAATTTTGGATCATTTTCTATTTTGGCCTTTCTGGCCTTTAGAAGGGGTTTTCGGCCATTCTGAGCTCAACTTGAGATCATTTTCTATTTTGGTCATTTCTGGCCTTTAGAAGGGGTTTTCGACGATTCTGAGCTCAATTTAGGATCATTTTCTATTTTGGCCTTTTCTGGCCTTTAGAAGGGGTTTTCGGCCATTCTGAGCTTAATTTGGGATCATTTTCTATTTTGGCCTTTTCTGGCCTTTAGAAGGGGGTTTCGGCCATTCTGAGCTTAATTTGGGATCATTTTCTATTTTGGCCTTTTCTAGCCTTTAGAAGGGGGTTTCGGCCATTCTGAGCTTAATTTGGGATCATTTTCTATTTTGGCCTTTTCTGGCCTTTAGAAGGGGTTTTCGGCCATTCTGAGCTTAATTTGGGATCATTTTCTATTTTGGCCTTTTCTGGCCTTTAGAAGGGGTTTTCGGCCATTCTGAGCTCAATTAGAATCATTTTCTCTTTTGGCCTTTTCTGCCTTTAGAAGGGGTTTTCGGCCATTCTGAGCTTAATTTGGGATCATTTTCTATTTTGGTCATTTCTGGCCTTTAGAAGGGGTTTTCGGCCATTCTGAGCTCAATTTGGGATCATTTTCTATTTTGGTCATTTCTGACTTAGAAGGGGTTTTCGACGATTCTGAGCTCAATTTAGGATCATTTTCTATTTTGGCCTTTTCTGGCCTTTAGAAGGGGTTTTCGGCCATTCTGAGCTTAATTTGGGATCATTTTCTATTTTGGCCTTTTCTGGCCTTTAGAAGGGGTTTTCGGCCATTCTGAGCTTAATTTGGGATCATTTTCTATTTTGGTCATTTCTGGCCTTTAGAAGGGGTTTTCGACGATTCTGAGATCAATTTGGGATCATTTTCTATTTTGGCCTTTCTGGCCTTTAGAAGGGGGTTTCGGCCATTCTGAGCTTAATTTGGGATCATTTTCTATTTTGGCCTTTTCTGGCCTTTAGAAGGGGTTTTCGGCCATTCTGAGCTCAATTTGAGATCATTTTCTATTTTGGTCATTTCTGGCCTTTAGAAGGGGTTTTCGACGATTCTGAGCTCAATTTGGGATCATTTTTTATTTTGGCCTTTCTGGCCTTTAGAAGGGGGTTTCGGCCATTCTGAGCTTAATTTGGGATCATTTTCTATTTTGGCCTTTTCTGGCCTTTAGAAGGGGTTTTCGGCCATTCTGAGCTTAATTTGGGATCATTTTCTATTTTGGCCTTTTCTGGCCTTTAGAAGGGGTTTTCGGCCATTCTGAGCTCAATTTGGAATCATTTTCTATTTTGGCCTTTTCTGGCCTTTAGAAGGGGTTTTCGGCCATTCTGAGCCTTATTTGGGATCATTTTCTATTTTGGTCATTTCTGGCCTTTAGAAGGGGTTTTCGGCCATTCTGAGCTCAATTTGAGATCATTTTCTATTTTGGTCATTTCTGGCCTTTAGAAGGGGTTTTCGACGATTCTGAGCTCAATTTAGGATCATTTTCTATTTTGGCCTTTTCTGGCCTTTAGAAGGGGTTTTCGGCCATTCTGAGCTCAATTTGAGATCATTTTCTATTTTGGTCATTTCTGGCCTTTAAAAGAGGGTTTCGGCCATTCTGAGCTTAATTTGGGATCATTTTCTATTTTGGCCTTTTCTGGCCTTTAGAAGGGGTTTTCGGCCATTCTGAGCTTAATTTGGGATCATTTTCTATTTTGGCCTTTTCTGGCCTTTAGAAGGGGTTTTCGGCCATTCTGAGCTCAATTTGGAATCATTTTCTATTTTGGCCTTTTCTGGCCTTTAGAAGGGGTTTTCGGCCATTCTGAGCTTAATTTGGGATCATTTTCTATTTTGGTCATTTCTGGCCTTTAGAAGGGGTTTTCGGTCATTCTGAGCTCAATTTGGGATAATTTTCTATTTTGGTCATTTCTGACCTTTAGAAGGGGTTTTCGACGATTCTGAGCTCAATTTAGGATCATTTTCTATTCTGGCCTTTTGTGGCCTTTAAAGGGGGTTTTCGGCCATTCTGAGCTTAATTTGGGATCATTTTCTATTTTGGCCTTTTCTGGCCTTTAGAAGGGGTTTTCGGAAATTCTGAGCTTAATTTGGGGTCATTTTCTATTTTGGTCATTTCTGGCCTTTAGGAGGGGTTTTCGACGATTCTGAGCTCAATTTGGGATCATTTTCTATTTTGGCCTTTCTGGCCTTTAGAAGGGTTTTTCGGCCATTCTTAGCTTAATTTGGGATCATTTTCTATTTTGGCCTTTTCTGGCCTTTAGAAGGGGTTTTCGGAAATTCTGAGCTTAATTTGGGATCATTTTCTATTTTGGTCATTTCTGGCCTTTAGGAGGGGTTTTCGACGATTCTGAGCTCAATTTGGGATCATTTTCTATTTTGGCCTTTCTGGCCTTTAGAAGGGTTTTTCGGCCATTCTGAGCTCAATTTGGGATCATATTCTCTTTTGGTCATTTCTGGCCTTTAGAAGGGGTTTTCGACCATTCTGAGCTCAATTTAGGATCATTTTCTAATTTGGCCTTTTCTGGCCTTTAAAGGGGGTTTTCGGCCAGTCTGGGCTTAATTTGGGATCATTTTCTGTTTTGGCCTTTTCTGGCTTTTAGAAGGGGTTTTCGACGATTCTGAGCTCAATTTAGGATCATTTTCTATTCTGGCCTTTTGTGGCCTTTAAAGGGGGTTTTCGGCCATTCTGAGCTTAATTTGGGATCATTTTCTTTTTTGGCCTTTTCTGGCCTTTAGAAGGGGTTTTCGACGATTCTGAGCTCAATTTAGGATCATTTTCTATTTTGGCCTTTTCTGGCCTTTAGAAGGGGTTTTCGGCCATTCTGAGCTTAATTTGGGATCATTTTCTATTTTGGCCTTTTCTGGCCTTTAGAAGGGGTTTTCGGCCATTCTGAGCTTAATTTGGGATCATTTTCTATTTTGGTCATTTCTGGCCTTTAGAAGGGGTTTTCGGCCATTCTGAGCTCAATTTGAGATCATTTTCTATTTTGGTCATTTCTGGCCTTTAGAAGGGGTTTTCGACGATTCTGAGCTCAATTTAGGATCATTTTCTATTTTGGCCTTTTCTGGCCTTTAGAAGGGGTTTTCGGCCATTCTGAGCTTAATTTGGGATCATTTTCTATTTTGGCCTTTTCTGGCCTTTAGAAGGGGTTTTCGGCCATTCTGAGCTTAATTTGGGATCATTTTCTATTTTGGCCTTTTCTGGCCTTTAGAAGGGGTTTTCGGCCATTCTGAGCTCAATTTAGAATCATTTTCTATTTTGGCCTTTTCTGGCCTTTAGAAGGGGTTTTCGGCCATTCTGAGCTTAATTTGGGATCATTTTCTATTTTGGTCATTTCTGGCCTTTAGAAGGGGTTTTCGGCCATTCTGAGCTCAATTTGGGATCATTTTCTATTTTGGTCATTTCTGACCTTTAGAAGGGGTTTTCGACGATTCTGAGCTCAATTTAGGATCATTTTCTATTTTGGCCTTTTCTGGCCTTTAGAAGGGGTTTTCGAAGATTCTGAGCTCAATTTAGGATCATTTTCTATTTTGGCCTTTTCTGGCCTTTAGAAGGGGTTTTCGGCCATTCTGAGCTTAATTTGGGATCATTTTCTATTTTGGCCTTTTCTGGCCTTTAGAAGGGGTTTTCGGCCATTCTGAGCTTAATTTGGGATCATTTTCTATTTTGGTCATTTCTGGCCTTTAGAAGGGGTTTTCGACGATTCTGAGCTCAATTTGGGATCATTTTCTATTTTGGCCTTTCTGGCCTTTAGAAGGGGGTTTTCGACGATTCTGAGCTCAATTTAGGATCATTTTCTATTTTGGCCTTTTCTGGCCTTTAGAAGGGGTTTTCGGCCATTCTGAGCTTAATTTGGGATCATTTTCTATTTTGGCCTTTTCTGGCCTTTAGAAGGGGTTTTCGGCCATTCTGAGCTCAATTTGGGATCATTTTCTATTTTGGTCATTTCTGACCTTTAGAAGGGGTTTTCGACGATTCTGAGCTCAATTTAGGATCATTTTCTATTTTGGCCTTTTCTGGCCTTTAGAAGGGGTTTTCGAAGATTCTGAGCTCAATTTAGGATCATTTTCTATTTTGGCCTTTTCTGGCCTTTAGAAGGGGTTTTCGGCCATTCTGAGCTTAATTTGGGATCATTTTCTATTTTGGCCTTTTCTGGCCTTTAGAAGGGGTTTTCGGCCATTCTGAGCTTAATTTGGGATCATTTTCTATTTTGGCCTTTTCTGGCCTTTAGAAGGGGTTTTCGGAAATTCTGAGCTTAATTTGGGATCATTTTCTATTTTGGTCATTTCTGGCTTTTAGGAGGGGTTTTCGACGATTCTGAGCTCAATTTAGGATCATTTTCTATTTTGGCCTTTTCTGGCCTTTAGAAGGGGTTTTCGGCCATTCTGAGCTTAATTTGGGATCATTTTCTATTTTGGCCTTTTCTGGCCTTTAGAAGGGGTTTTCGGCCATTCTGAGCTTAATTTGGGATCATTTTCTATTTTGGCCTTTTCTGGCCTTTAGAAGGGGTTTTCGGCCATTCTGAGCTTAATTTGGGATCATATTCTATTTTGGTCATTTCTGGCCTTTAGAAGGGGTTTTCGGAAATTCTGAGCTTAATTTGGGATCATTTTCTAATTTGGTCATTTCTGGCCTTTAGGAGGGGTTTTCGACGATTCTGAGCTCAATTTAGGATCATTTTCTATTTTGGCCTTTTCTGGCCTTTAGAAGGGGTTTTCGGCCATTCTGAGCTTAATTTGGGATCATTTTCTATTTTGGCCTTTTCTGGCCTTTAGAAGGGGTTTTCGGAAATTCTGAGCTTAATTTGAGATCATTTTCTATTTTGGTCATTTCTGGCCTTTAGGAGGGGTTTTCGACGATTCTGAGCTCAATTTGGGATCATTTTCTATTTTGGCCTTTCTGGCCTTTAGAAGGGTTTTTCGGCCATTCTGAGCTCAATTTGGGATCATATTCTATTTTGGTCATTTCTGGCCTTTAGAAGGGGTTTTCGACCATTCTGAGCTCAATTTAGGATCATTTTCTAATTTGGCCTTTTCTGGCCTTTAAAGGGGGTTTTCGGCCAGTCTGGGCTTAATTTGGGATCATTTTCTGTTTTGGCCTTTTCTGGCTTTTAGAAGGGGTTTTCGACGATTCTGAGCTCAATTTAGGATCATTTTCTATTCTGGCCTTTTGTGGCCTTTAAAGGGGGTTTTCGGCCATTCTGAGCTTAATTTGGGATCATTTTCTATTTTGGCCTTTTCTGGCCTTTAGAAGGGGTTTTCGACGATTCTGAGCTCAATTTAGGATCATTTTCTATTTTGGCCTTTTCTGGCCTTTAGAAGGGGTTTTCGGCCATTCTGAGCTTAATTTGGGATCATTTTCTATTTTGGCCTTTTCTGGCCTTTAGAAGGGGTTTTCGGCCATTCTGAGCTTAATTTGGGATCATTTTCTATTTTGGTCATTTCTGGCCTTTAGAAGGGGTTTTCGGCCATTCTGAGCTCAATTTGAGATCATTTTCTATTTTGGTCATTTCTGGCCTTTAGAAGGGGTTTTCGACGATTCTGAGCTCAATTTAGGATCATTTTCTATTTTGGCCTTTTCTGGCCTTTAGAAGGGGTTTTCGGCCATTCTGAGCTTAATTTGGGATCATTTTCTATTTTGGCCTTTTCTGGCCTTTAGAAGGGGTTTTCGGCCATTCTGAGCTTAATTTGGGATCATTTTCTATTTTGGCCTTTTCTGGCCTTTAGAAGGGGTTTTCGGCCATTCTGAGCTCAATTTAGAATCATTTTCTATTTTGGCCTTTTCTGGCCTTTAGAAGGGGTTTTCGGCCATTCTGAGCTTAATTTGGGATCATTTTCTATTTTGGTCATTTCTGGCCTTTAGAAGGGGTTTTCGGCCATTCTGAGCTCAATTTGGGATCATTTTCTATTTTGGTCATTTCTGACCTTTAGAAGGGGTTTTCGACGATTCTGAGCTCAATTTAGGATCATTTTCTATTTTGGCCTTTTCTGGCCTTTAGAAGGGGTTTTCGAAGATTCTGAGCTCAATTTAGGATCATTTTCTATTTTGGCCTTTTCTGGCCTTTAGAAGGGGTTTTCGGCCATTCTGAGCTTAATTTGGGATCATTTTCTATTTTGGCCTTTTCTGGCCTTTAGAAGGGGTTTTCGGCCATTCTGAGCTTAATTTGGGATCATTTTCTATTTTGGTCATTTCTGGCCTTTAGAAGGGGTTTTCGGCCATTCTGAGCTCAATTTGGGATCATTTTCTATTTTGGTCATTTCTGACCTTTAGAAGGGGTTTTCGACGATTCTGAGCTCAATTTAGGATCATTTTCTATTTTGGCCTTTTCTGGCCTTTAGAAGGGGTTTTCGAAGATTCTGAGCTCAATTTAGGATCATTTTCTATTTTGGCCTTTTCTGGCCTTTAGAAGGGGTTTTCGGCCATTCTGAGCTCAATTTGGGATCATTTTCTATTTTGGTCATTTCTGACCTTTAGAAGGGGTTTTCGACGATTCTGAGCTCAATTTAGGATCATTTTCTATTTTGGCCTTTTCTGGCCTTTAGAAGGGGTTTTCGAAGATTCTGAGCTCAATTTAGGATCATTTTCTATTTTGGCCTTTTCTGGCCTTTAGAAGGGGTTTTCGGCCATTCTGAGCTTAATTTGGGATCATTTTCTATTTTGGCCTTTTCTGGCCTTTAGAAGGGGTTTTCGGCCATTCTGAGCTTAATTTGGGATCATTTTCTATTTTGGCCTTTTCTGGCCTTTAGAAGGGGTTTTCGGAAATTCTGAGCTTAATTTGGGATCATTTTCTATTTTGGTCATTTCTGGCTTTTAGGAGGGGTTTTCGACGATTCTGAGCTCAATTTAGGATCATTTTCTATTTTGGCCTTTTCTGGCCTTTAGAAGGGGTTTTCGGCCATTCTGAGCTTAATTTGGGATCATTTTCTATTTTGGCCTTTTCTGGCCTTTAGAAGGGGTTTTCGGCCATTCTGAGCTTAATTTGGGATCATTTTCTATTTTGGCCTTTTCTGGCCTTTAGAAGGGGTTTTCGGCCATTCTGAGCTTAATTTGGGATCATATTCTATTTTGGTCATTTCTGGCCTTTAGAAGGGGTTTTCGGAAATTCTGAGCTTAATTTGGGATCATTTTCTAATTTGGTCATTTCTGGCCTTTAGGAGGGGTTTTCGACGATTCTGAGCTCAATTTAGGATCATTTTCTATTTTGGCCTTTTCTGGCCTTTAGAAGGGGTTTTCGGCCATTCTGAGCTTAATTTGGGATCATTTTCTATTTTGGCCTTTTCTGGCCTTTAGAAGGGGTTTTCGGAAATTCTGAGCTTAATTTGAGATCATTTTCTATTTTGGTCATTTCTGGCCTTTAGGAGGGGTTTTCGACGATTCTGAGCTCAATTTGGGATCATTTTCTATTTTGGCCTTTCTGGCCTTTAGAAGGGTTTTTCGGCCATTCTGAGCTCAATTTGGGATCATATTCTATTTTGGTCATTTCTGGCCTTTAGAAGGGGTTTTCGACCATTCTGAGCTCAATTTAGGATCATTTTCTAATTTGGCCTTTTCTGGCCTTTAAAGGGGGTTTTCGGCCAGTCTGGGCTTAATTTGGGATCATTTTCTGTTTTGGCCTTTTCTGGCTTTTAGAAGGGGTTTTCGACGATTCTGAGCTCAATTTAGGATCATTTTCTATTCTGGCCTTTTGTGGCCTTTAAAGGGGGTTTTCGGCCATTCTGAGCTTAATTTGGGATCATTTTCTATTTTGGCCTTTTCTGGCCTTTAGAAGGGGTTTTCGACGATTCTGAGCTCAATTTAGGATCATTTTCTATTTTGGCCTTTTCTGGCCTTTAGAAGGGGTTTTCGGCCATTCTGAGCTTAATTTGGGATCATTTTCTATTTTGGCCTTTTCTGGCCTTTAGAAGGGGTTTTCGGCCATTCTGAGCTTAATTTGGGATCATTTTCTATTTTGGCCTTTTCTGGCCTTTAGAAGGGGTTTTCGGCCATTCTGAGCTCAATTTGGAATCATTTTCTATTTTGGCCTTTTCTGGCCTTTAGAAGGGGTTTTCGGCCATTCTGAGCTTAATTTGGGATCATTTTCTATTTTGGTCATTTCTGGCCTTTAGAAGGGGGTTTCGGCCATTCTGAGCTCAATTTGAGATCATTTTCTATTTTGGTCATTTCTGGCCTTTAGAAGGGGTTTTCGACGATTCTGAGCTCAATTTAGGATCATTTTCTATTTTGGCCTTTTCTGGCCTTTAGAAGGGGTTTTCGACGATTCTGAGCTCAATTTAGGATCATTTTCTATTTTGGCCTTTTCTGGCCTTTAGAAGGGGTTTTCGGCCATTCTGAGCTTAATTTGGGATCATTTTCTATTTTGGCCTTTTCTGGCCTTTAGAAGGGGTTTTCGGCCATTCTGAGCTTAATTTGGGATCATTTTCTATTTTGGTCATTTCTGGCCTTTAGAAGGGGTTTTCGGCCATTCTGAGCTCAATTTGAGATCATTTTCTATTTTGGTCATTTCTGGCCTTTAGAAGGGGTTTTCGACG
>NW_026599211.1:0-24498 GCF_029784165.1 Wyeomyia smithii
ATACCACCCAATAAGGGTATTTGCGAAATCGTGATGATGCATTGAAACCATAAATCGACCTCAGACAACATTTTGAGCTGTGAAATGGCAACTTTCGGTGACTGGAAAACTGCCGAAAATGACCCAAAAATAACCAAATATGGGTGTTTCTTTAACCAGAATGATGCTCAGGGGCATTGTCACAAAATGTCATTTTGAAATACAAGATGGCGACTTACGGTTTCTGGAAAATAGCCGAATATCACTAAATAATACTTATTATGGGTGTTTCTTGAACCAGAATGACGCTCAGGGGCCAGAAATTGTCTCCAAATGCCATTTTAAAATCCAGGATGGTGACTTCCGGTTTTTGAAAAAAGGCTAAAGTGACCAATTACCACCCAATATGAGCGTTTCTTTAACCAGAATGATGCATGAAGCTGAAAGTTGACCTCAGGCACCATTTTGAATTGTAAGAAGGCAACTTCTGGAAAACAGCCGAATACTACTACATATGAATATTTCCGTAATCGAAATGATGTATAGACGCCAAGCATTGACCCTGAACACCATCTTGAATTCGAAGATGACCACTTTCAGTTTTTGAAAAACAACGAAAATAACTGAAAACCACCCAATATGAGTATTTCCGGAGAGGTGATGTTCTGAAGGCAGAAAACGAGGATGTTGTCATTCCGATGAAATCAATAATTTCAAACGATATAAACAAATCGCAAGAAATCAATGAATTTGGAATGTTGAAAGTTATTAAATTAAACACAAAAATAGGCGGGACGAAGTTTGCCGGGTCAGCTAGTATGGGATAAGAAAAGAGACAGATTATGATTGTGCCAAAGCTTATAGAACAATAACGATTATTGTTCTCTAAGGTTTTTCGAACTGAATTTCTATTTCTAACAACGGCTTTTACCCGTTAATACACAAGTTCATTAATCAGACAGTATGAGCAGTAGGGAGAGCGAAAAATAAGCGGACTGGAAAAAATGATACAGATCTGGAAAAATATACCGTATCCCGTCGGGATGATACAGATTTGGATCCCGTCGGGATGCGGTAAATTTTTCCAAATCTGTATCATTTTTTCCAGTCCGCTTATTTTTCGCTCTCCCTACTGCTCATACTGTCTGCTTAATGAACATGTTCTGTAAGGGTATACGAATTCTTCAGGTTGCAATTCATTGTTTCTTTCACATTAAAAAAAGCAAAGCCTTGGTGCTACATCCCGTATCGGAACTCGACCTTCGATTTATTATGCACAGACTTCGCAGGCAACTGTAAGTATACAGGACAATTGCGGGGCTACCGCTACACCAACAGTCTCTCCCGCACCTGGAATCGAACAAACGACAACTGGCTTGTTAGGCCAGCATCGTACCTCTAAACCAGTGAGGAGAGAGTTTCACATTGTCTTGTCTCATAAAACGTAGAATTCCCTGAAGAAGGTGCAATATACACCGAAGCGTCGGATGAAGGAACAATGCTAGTCGTTTAATTGCTAGAAAGACTGCGAGGCCGGAAAACACCCACGGATAGACTATAGACAAGAAGAATTTTTTTGTTTATACTATATCAGGAGTTTTTACGCAAGTTGTTTCTTTCAATAACTTTTTCGTTTTAGGACATAAGTAATCAAATATCAGTTTTCATAAAAAAATACCAATTTTTGGTGTAAATACTAAAAATTTTCAATATTGCATTGTGTTCTTTAGACTCACTACTATCATATTCATTCAGAATTCAAACGCTTTGGGACGGTTTTCTATATAATTTTCCCAACTCTTTTTCTACGCGGTTCCACACAAATTTGGAACGTATCCTCCGGGTGAAAAAAAAAACCTTGACTGTATAGTAGGCTGTCCCAAAAAAAATCGATGTTGAAAAAGTCAAGGTGCTCAGCCCTAATTTGAAAGATTTTTTTTTCTCGCTTATTTTCCGTCGATCTAGTTCCGCCACTGTTGTGGCCAATCACCGACGACCAGGGAGGCGACTCCACACCCAGGACCCTAACTCACGACCCGTTTATTAACGGACCGGCGTCAACGGCTTTACTTCCTCATGCGATGGAAGGCGTGATCCCAGAGATTTTTCGCCTCAGAAAATCTCCCGGTGTCGGCTAGTATTGAATCTAGACTAGTTGGGTTGGTTGTGAGTGGATAACGCCACCTCACAACCATCAACACCTATGTCGGCGGTGGGATTCGAAACCAGGCGTCGAGCGTGGTTGGCGGAGACGTTACCAACCACACTAGGCCCCCGCTCATCCGTTTTCTCTTGTCACTTAACTTTTTTAATCTGAAAGATAATGTTATTTATAGCATTTTTGTAGAACATTTCGACTTTCTAAAAGGTCGTTTTCAGGTTGCCCAAACGTGATTTATGAAAAAATGACGTTTATAAGCTACAGAACCACTCTTTTGCATTATTTTCAAATCTGTTCGATTCCTAAATTTTCCCATATATTTTTTATTTATTTTTGTGGGGTTGCTTTTGAATATTTTGCATGGTTCAGTTCAGCATCGCATTCAATTATTTGACGCACAGAGCCCATTGAACATCACAAAAAAATGAATTTTTCCCATAATTTTCACATATAACATATAAAAAATTTTTTTGATCAAGAACTGAAATTTTTACTGCAAAGCGGAATTCAAGACGAAAATTTACATGAAAAAAGATCCTTGATATCTCATCGGGGGGCTGAGATATCGGCGTTTTTACATGTGATGGAAAGCTATGCATTTTGTCAAAAATGCCACTAAAGCTCAATATCTCCATTGCACAGCGTTGCCGTTATTATGCCGTTTGTGCGTATAATTTTCTAAATAGTGATTCAAATGTTGATTACAGCAATGAGGTATGTTCGGAGAAGTTTCAGGATATTCAAAAGTGCATCTTTTAATGTAGTAAGAAGGGTGATCAATCCACCAATAAGTGAGATAAAAAATTTACTTTTAATCAGAATAAGATAGACGCGAGGTGTCTTCGACAATGTTTTAAGTTATATAAAAACAAGAAACTTTACCAAAGACATCATGTTTCTATCTCTTACATATTACGAGCAACATTGAGTTTTCTATTAGAAGGCACGTAAATCATAATTTTCGTTCTAACTTTTTTCGCAGATTTTTCCCAATTTTGAAACCTTCTACTAAGTTATCAGTCATCCAAAAATGCATTTGTTTTCTGAACATTGTTATTTTTTATCTCCCAAAATAAAACAGTTATTTAACATATTTGTTAAAATGCATAGTTTTCCATCACATAGAAAAATGCCAATACCTCAGCTTCCCGATAAGATATCAAGCATCTTTTTTCATGTAAATTTTCCTGGTAAATCCCGCTTTGCAATGAAAATTTCAGTTCTTGTTCCAAATTTTTTTTTATTTGTGTTTTGAAGGGTTTTATCTGAAAATTATTAGAAAAATTAATTTTTTCTGTGATGTTCAATGGGCTCTGGAAGTCAAAAAACTGAATACAATGCTGAACCAAACCAGGCAAAATATTCATAAACAACCCCACAAAAATAAAAAAAATGTACGAAAAAATGTAGGAATCGAACAGAAATGGAAAAAGTGCAAAAAAGTGGGTTTGTAGCTTAAAAAAGTCATTTTTTCACAAATCACGTTTGGTCAACCTGGAAACAATTTTTTAGAAAGTCGAAATGTTCTACAAAAATGCTATAAATAACAATATTTTTCAATTTAGGGCTGAGCACTTTGACTTTTTGAACATTTTTTGGGACACTCTACTGTATAGTCTATATAATGGAACAAATTTGTAAATGATTCATCGTAAAACAAACAATATAAAAATCGAAAAAAAAACTAAATTCGAATCAAAAGAGCATTGGGATATACTAATCTTGAAGCCATCTCTTGTTGAAAACTAAAATTTTTGAAAAGAAAAGACAAGTACTTGGATATCTTTAAAGTCCTAGAAATCATAGTGATAACAGGCAGAAGAAATAATTGCAGAAATCTAGACAGCAGTATAAACACTAGAAAAAAATAAGCAAAATAAATTAAAATCAAATAGAACCAGAATAATGAAAAAATACAGAAGAAAGCGTTCGAGAAACCAACAAAACGAAGCAAATTTAAATACTCATTAGGAAAATGAGTCAAGATGTGACAGAAGAAAATGGTAACATGAATCAAATAAACAGAAATTGTTGGAACGATTGACATTATAAAAATTGAGAAAATTATAGAAATCATAATTCAATAAGATTCTGGTCAACATAGGTTTTGCCCTTGCGCTTAAACATTGAAAATATGAAAGAAGCTTTTCCTGCGATTTTTGGTGCCCCTAGTCAGCTCAGAAATGTGTTGAAATGCCGCTGAGTAATTGCACGCTGCGCTTGTCGATTTTACGTTTGCTTACGGGAAATTTTCATTTCAGTCTTTGAAAATATATTATACTTTATTATATTGCGATAATGTACTTATGTTATACTTTCGGCTGAGAAGTCACAAAATTAGAACGACTTATTTTATACTATCCGACGTTTCATCACCGGTCAGTGACATCTTCAGGGGAAACTGCGGGGATTTATTACATGGTTAGAAGCTTTTAACATAGTACAATGGTTAACAAATAGTTATTGTTCGTTCCTTGTCAAGATGCATTTTAAGCTTATCGTTTTTTAGCGATTTTTGGTACATTCTGTAGTTTTGGTGGTAACACAATTTTTTTAAAATTATTTTCGACCATAGAACCACAGAAATCATGAAATCGAAGAAACCACAAAAATAATAGATATCATAGAAATCATAAAAGTCAAAACAATCCTAGATATCAAAGGAATCGTGGAAATCATAGCAATCATAGAAGTCAAGAAAAAAATCATTGATGTCAAAGATATCATGGGAACCATAAAAATTTAGAAATCATAGATATCATTAAAACCGTAGAAATCATGAATATCACATAAATCATAAAATCCATAGTAATCTTAAAGGTCATCATAAAAAACCTGTAAAAGTCATATATATCCTATGATATCATAAAAATCATGACAATCATAGAAATCACGGAAATCATAAAATCCACGAAAATCATAGACACATAGCTGGTAGCAACTGAGTGACTCGAAAATAAGAACTTGAGAGGCCAAATGTCTGAAAAAGGAGACCAAAAAAGAACCAGAAAAAGGCCATAAAACAAATGGATGGGAAGTTTTTCTAAGCATCTACTAAAGCGATTTAGCTGAAACTTTTTTTTAGCATGTAACAATAGATCATCTAACTTGTTACCTTGCCATTTTTTAAAAATTCTAAAATTTGCCA
Source organism: Wyeomyia smithii (assembly GCF_029784165.1). Lineage (NCBI taxonomy): Eukaryota > Metazoa > Arthropoda > Insecta > Diptera > Culicidae > Wyeomyia > Wyeomyia smithii. Next base: position 5,289 of record NW_026599211.1, read on the forward strand.
AAATGGCAATGATTTAATTAAAAGAAAAATTTTCTTTGGCGTAGGACTACGACTTTCCATGAAGGTCTATTTTAAGATTTAAGCATCACTGACATGCGGCTCGTGTTCATTTCCTATCTGACTTCTGAAACAGAAACATCAGAAGCAGTTCTTAACTATATTCCGAGAGATGGTGCATATGAAGCACATACAACTAGAAAACTTTTACAAGTTCCGTCATTCTCGCTTCTACGTTTACGATGCGGCGTACAATATTTATTATTTGAATAGTTAATGATTTTTCTCTTTATAGATACAAAAGTAGACATGAAAAATTATCTTTTTATTTTCATTTCTACGAAACATTTTGATAATCTCAAACCATTATTTTTAGAAATACTAAAATAACAAATTTTAGACTGAATTCGAATAACGTTTCTTGGTATATAAAGTGAGCACGCAGCGGATTTGCAGCTCATTCATTAAGTTTAAAACGAATGAAAAAAAAACAATATCGCACGCTAGCCTGGATGGCTAATGCGGCCTTGATCAACTAGATTATTAGATGAGAGAATTCGTTATCGATATTGTTTTGGTACATTTTACATGTTGTAGGATAAGTACAACGATACACCGTGCCCCAGTGCTGAGTCGAAAAAACTTCCAGCTCGAAAAGATCCTCGACCTCATCGGGAATCGAACCCGACATCACAACCATGTGGAAGAGCTAGCCGACCGATCTCGCTAACCACAGAACCACGGGACCACTAAGCAAATGAAACGTATGAATTATTTTTATTCCGAACTGCTCCATTATTCATCTCATTAAGCCGATATTCACGAAGAATGCACGGATTAAACAACAAATTTTCATGAAATCATTGAACAAATAAACAAAATACGCTTACGTGCTCTTATAGAATCGTTCAGTATTGTATATTTAGTAAACTTAGCTATATTTATCCTGAATTTTGTAAAACAAACCATTTTGCAAAACGTTTCCATATTCATCTCAAAACTTAAATCACTGCTTAATTATTCATCTCACGACGCCCCCATATTCATCACACTGCAATCCACTGTTAATCATGAATGAATCACATTATCATGAATGAACGTAGCCGCAGCCCGTCGAAGTAGGCTACCTAGATATCCGCTGTAGTTGTTTACGTCTAATATGGTAACCTAGGTAACCACTGCAGTGCTGTCCATTTATGTCAATTATGTCGTAATAATTCAACATTTTCAGTATGCTTTGTTCTGTTAAAGCCGATTTGGCAACTTTTGATTTTCTTCAAGGCAGTGAAAACAGATGAAAATACATACAGTTGAAATTTAGGAATTGTAGAAATTCATCTCATATATTTCTGCTAATTCAAGCTGGTTTTTGGAAATTTGAGGTGAACGATTCAAAGATTAAAGTAATCTTAGTGTATTGAGTGATTTTGTTTAATGATTAAAATAAAAAATGGTCCGCTAGTGATGAGAAAAGCTTTGGTTGGCTGCTGAACGAGTCCCGTTGTAGCCGTACAGAACAATGTGCGGATTTTGTTTTCTGAGGTGGGTGATTAATATAAATAAATGAGTTTTCGAGTGCAGATGCCTGACTATTATATCAAATTTAGAGCTTTTAAATGAGTTTTTGAGGATTTTACTTAATGAGAAATCTAAAGTGAACTAAGAAGAATCCATTCCATGGATTAGCAGATCGATTTAGTTAAAAAATATTTCCTTTTTTTCTGTTTTCAATTGTGTTTTCATGTTGCATGAGATGAATATATGGGCTGAAATAAATAATGGAGCAGTTCCCCTATATAAATATATAATTATAATATAAAATTCTATTTTGAAATTTCGGAGAACATGCGTGCAAAGTACGTTTGTGACTTCCGAAAGCGTCGTTAGGAGCAAGTAATTATTCCTGCACCTGTTGAAAAAAGACTTTTGTTGACTGTTTAAGCGGTGATGAAATTGAAACAAATGACATAGCAAGTATGAATCAAGAACGTGGTAATTTTAGTTTTCTACCTCTTTGCTCACTGCATTGTGTGGTAATGAACAATAACTTCTCATTGCTCTAAAGATTCGATATTGACCTAGAAATCATAGCCATCATGGAAATCGTAGAAATCATAGAAATTGCAAAAATTATAGAAATCACGGCAATTATAGGAATCATAGATATAGAACTCATAGATATCATGAAAATCATAGAAATCATTGAAATCATAGAAACCGTAAAAATCACAGATGTCATAAAATCATAGGAATCATAGAACTTATAAAAATCCTAAAAATCTAAGAAATCATAGTTATAGAAACTATATGAAAGCTTTTGCAAGATCATTTCGGTATTTGGCAAAAACCAGTAATAAAATCCTGAAACCTAAATTAATCGGAAAGACAAAGAATCTCACAGAACATTTACGAAGTTTTCTTCCAGTTTACGTCAAATTACCTATAACGAAACAAAGCTCAACCATAGTCCAGTTGGCAAATTAAGCTTGTGGGAAGTAGTCGACTTAATTACAAACTTTCGGTCACTGTGTTATAACGAAACCATCAATGGAATTTTTCAACACAACACGTACCATTCAGGCAGTAAACCCACCAAAATTACTACCATCCCGTAGAGAATTAAACTTCTTTTACTGCCTCACTTACGCTTGTTCGCTTTGTTCGGCCCCAGCCGGGAGCTAAAAATCAGCAAAACTATCGAGACAAAGAATCGCCCCAAAGACCTACATTTCCTCTATATCTCTACCCGATAACATCCCAATATAAAACAGGAAAACTTATTTCCATCCAAATCACACCAAATCCGACCGGGAAACGACCGCCCGAACCGAAGCAAAGGAAAACCAGCTGACCTTGAGCAGCTCGATTCCTCCCGGTTGTGTGTTGGCCTGTTGCTTTGCTGCTGCCGATGTCGGACGGACGGATGGACATGTTTCGAGATGAAAGATAAAATTTTATCATTTTCGGCTACATCCTCCCGCAACCCCCTTCACCAACGCAGAATCGAACCAAAAGGCTCATCTCTGAAACTGAAGTCCATGAATAAAAACCAGTGCTTTCATTTTTCATGCGTCGCTTGGAGGTGATAAAAGTCGGAACAGTTAGTCCTTCGGAAACCTTTGGGGAAGGGTTGATGATGGTGCAAACGGTGCGGTAAATCAGAGAAAAAATGGGCCAACTTTTCCCCTTCGAAGCACATTAAGGTGGCGCACTGCGGCGAACGGCGAAAATTCCAAAACGGCTCTTCGAACAAAGAAAGCTCGACGCCGGTTAGAATGCCTCCAAGAATGTGATGATGGGCTTTGTTCGACACACAAAGGCATATTAAGTCGTTAGCCAACTGGGCGAACTTTGCCACCCAGTTGTTGACTTCCGGAACCGGGACAACCTTTGAGGATAAACTATTTATACTATAATAACGCTTCATCCGACAAATCGAAATCATATGACTCGTGAAGAAAAGTCTCATTTACTTGGATCTTCCCACCGTTCTTCACCTCGAAACGAGGCCATCAAATCTTCACGGGCCAGCACAGCGAACGATGCGAAGTAAATCTAATCTCACCCATCGTTCCGTGTATTTACACAGATTCTTACGTCCTTAGCCCGACCGGCACCAGGAGAAAAACTGGCACAACCAACCGCGCTTCGGGCGGTTGAACGATACCCGAAATCTCAAGTTCAAGGGTAGCAAAACTCCGTCGGCATGCCAGCCTCCCTTCTCTGGCACCCACCTACCGCAGTCCACCGACAGCGGAGAAATTTCGCTCCCGCTCTGACTTCGGTTGCCTACCTTCTTCTCGCATTCGTGACGTGACAAAGAATTTGTGACAGAGAGAAGCACAAATTGGTCTGCCCTATCGAAGTAATTGTCACCTGGCCGATCAGGGCGAGGTTGTCACCGGTGGCATCTGTACCGGCAAGTTCGTCGCGGAAAGGCTTCCGGTTAAATTTGGTAGGCCCGTTTACGGCATGATGGATGTACGAGATAGAATTTGCGAAAATGGGCGAATCAAATTACGGGATCTAATTTCGCGTGTGGCTTTCGCTAGGCTACGCGCATACTATCGGATTGACAGGAAATGTAATTTGCTCCCCGGTATGGAGGAATTTTCAAGGACAGCTTGGTGGAACATACGTGCGGTGGCCGACGGAAGGACATTCACGGAGCCGGCCGTGTTGGTTTCGGTATACAGCCTGGAGCAGACTTCAGGAAGTTTCGTATTAATCGAATTGATTCGAGCTGGGCTTTCTTCTGTCACACTAGACTTCACGTTGAAATTTACGATGTGGGGAAAACGGAAGGTTGGAAATCAAGTTAAATTATTAATGGAATGATTTTTTTTTAATTATTTATTTTGACCTTGCGAACACTCAGTCGCCATAGCCAAGAAATATAATTGATATAAAAGTACATTCGTAGTGTGCTAGTTTTGACGACTGGCATCCTACTGCTGACCCGTACAGTTGTGTACGCCATTCCCAGCAGAGTTTATTTGTTGTTCTGCTCTTGCGCTAGGCCAAGTTGCCTAAATATGCTTAAATGAATACATGAATAAGTATTTATTTTGCTTCTCATGTAAATATAGACCAAGTATAGATGTGCGCAATCAACAGCTAAATAATACGTGGCAATACGTTCTCTGTCGTCACTGTTATTCAGCCGCATTAAATGAAAACTTCCTGAGTTATCGATCAACAAAATATATCAGGATTATAACATATCTCGATATGTTGTAACGAACTCCAAAAATACTTATGCATTTTGGGAAAAGCCTGTTAAACCTCAAAATAACTTTAAATTACATGATTGAAGAAAAAATCTGTAACAATCTTGAAGTATTTATAACAAAATTTGTAAGAATCATTCTAACTAATTTCGATCTTTTTCTGCCGAAAATCTAACAAAACTTGCTATAATCAGTAATAATTTGAACAATTCTGATAGGATTTTTGATATTTTTGAACGAGACCAAGCTTAGAACACAAGTTGATAAAAAAAATTGTTCGTAACAAATAATCAAAATATTCTATAATCGTGATATATTTGGCTGATCGAGATTCCAAATATTAATAGTATTCCGAAATGAAATAATATAGATCTTAGGAGTAGTTTCGCATCTGCTTTACTATCAAGATATCAACAATTTAACACAAATCTCTTGGCTATCAAACAATCAAACAATTTTAACCAACTGTTCCAAACAGCATGAAAAATATTGCAAAAACATGCATATCAGTATGTGCGAAAAAAGCGCAACTTTCGATCAAGACTGAAACCTGAATAACAAATGTGTCTCAGCAGGAGGACAATAATCAAAACCAGCATTTCCAACTAAAAAACGGCTGTGCAAAATAATTCAATGCCTATTAAATGCCTTTGGAACCTGATTTTGATGATGATTTTATAAAGTTTTTTTTTTAAATTATCTAAGGATGTCATAATTGCACTTCTTCTGTATGTTCCGTTCAAAAACAAACGAAACAATTAAAAAATGACAGGTAAGTAGAGTGTCCCAAAACAAATTTGATGTTGAAGAAGTCAAGGTGCCCAACTCATACAGTGTTATAGTGTACTTTTTTGAAGAAAATTTCGAATTTCTAAAAACTATTTACAGGTCGTGGAAACGTGATTTATAAAAAAATGCCGTTTTTAAGGTAAAAAACCAGTTTTCGGTATTTTTGCAATTATGCTAGATTTCCAAATTTTTCCTTATTTTTTCTATTTTTGCCGTGATATTTTTGAACATTTTGCATGGTTTGGTGCAGCATCGTATTAACCCATTCCCCGCGGGTGATACCATATGGCATCACGTGACATATCAACTTTGTTAACAGTTTAACAACTATACTTGAAATTTTTAACGATAAAAATATTCTAAGCAGTTAGAGAACAGATTGATCAACATGCTATATAGTTTGTGCCGATTATGCATTCGGCTGCTGAGTAATAAGAGTTTGAATGGCATTTTTCGATGCAAAAAGTGATTTCTCTCCGCGGGGATAGGGTTAAGGTTTTTGGCTCACACAGCCCTTTGAGCATTGAAAAAAATTTTTTTTCTTCTAATTTTCAGATAAGACCTTCAAAAGAAATACAAAAGAAATTTAGTCATGATCTGACATTTATCGTGGAACGTGGAATATCCTTCAAATATTCTCCTGTGGCTTATGATGGGAAACTAAGTATTTTTCAAAAATACCAGTGAAGCTCAACATCTCCATTTAGCTAATTTTTGTGGCCACGCTTTGCAGTAAAAACTTTAGTTCTTGACTTGAATTTTTTTGGATTTGTTTTAAAAGGATTTATCTGATTTTATATTAGAGAAAATATTTTTTTTTTTTTCAATCTGAATTAGGCTCCGTAAGTCAAAAAACTGTATTCGGTGATGAACTAAACCATGCAAAATATTTATATAAAACCCTACATGAATAAAAAATACGAAAAAATGTGGGAACCGAACAGAATCGATAAGAGTACAAAAAAGTGTTTTTCAGCTTATAAATTTCATTTTTTATTTCCATAAATCAACCAAATTAAATCAATTTTTGCAACCTGCATACAATTTTTAGAGTCGAAATTTTCAACGAAAATACTATAAATAACAATAACTTTCAATTTAGGGTTGAACTTCTTAAACATCGACTTTTTCGAAAGTCGTTGTCACTAGAACCAATTGATAGGAAAAGTCGACATACAGTTCTGAAGAGAAAATTTTTTATTCAAAGATAAACTCTTTTCGTTTGTGCAGAAGAGTGTCGCTTTGGTAAATTTTATATTGTTTGTCAGTTGAAACTGAAAACATTTTTCCAAACACATGTAGTATATTGTAGGAGCTAATACTTTTTTAGCAATTTTGTATTGCTCTATCTTAGAGTACAACTCTTGAAAAAATATGTTTTTTGATAGTCCTTGAATGATTACTTTTTTATGCTCCTTATTTTCCTCTTCTGTTTAGCTCTCAGAAATTGAGAAAAACAAAACATTGAATTTATAAAAATGGACATTGACGGTCTTGTAATAATCCTGGGTTTTAACAAAAAATAGCTTACTGTGTCTTCATTTTTAAAAACGAATGAAATATTTAAAAAAAACTGCTAGGATTAATTTTCCGTGAGAGAGAATAAAAGTTGTAATACTGAAACCTACTTTCTAACCATGAAAAGATAATCTCTCTGTAAAACTGTCCACTTTTTCTAATAGTGCCTCACATATTGTTACAAAAGATATGAACTTTGTTTCAAGATTTATGAAAAACTAAAAACTAAATGCAGTTTTCTTCTTACGCTTCAATATCCACACAAAAAATTAACCAAAATTCTTTTCACATTTCCTTACAAAATATGAGCCACACATTCAAAGGTTAACGAATAAACTGAAAACATCGAAGAGGCTTGCGAAGTCGAGTTACGCAAACATAGAAGAAAAAAGAATAAAAGTTGTAGAACAAAATTTAACTGTGCTGTTATTCACACTTAAAAAATGTCCAAAATTTCCAGCAGAAAAATACCAAGGGAAATTGGCTCTTCAGTGCAAAACTTTTTAGAGAATTATTAATATTTTAAATCTTGGTATCGAAGTTTCATTCACATCTAAAACTGTCGAGATAATAATCGCTTCGTTTTGAGCTGAAAATGTTATTTCCTGATTGATTAGCATCAAGAAATTGTGGCGATTGATGCACAATTTTTCAAACAAAAACACATGAAAATTGGTTCTTCAGTGCAGTACTTCTCATGAAAAAATAAAAACTGTACTCTAAAACATATCAATTTTTACAGGTTTAAAGAAAAAAAATTTTCACGTATCCTGAGTGCCTGTTATCGTGTCTGTTATATTTTTTAGACTTGAACCTCTGCGACCATTGTTTCAAATTATTGTGGTAGTGTCAGTTGTTACAATCAATGCTGTTAGTTGATTTACCTTGAATCTTGAACCTTGCAGAAAATTTTACGAATCACGAATTTTTGTTACACGCAAAGCTTTTAACAAATTTACACTTTAAATTGGGATTGGTTGCAGATTAGTTTACGCCGATGATTTAAAAATTTACTTGACGATTCGCACCATCGAGGATTGTTATCATCTACAATCACTTTTAAATACCTTTGTGACGTGGTGTAAACTAAACTCGCTAATTCTAAGTATTGCTAAATGTGAAGTGATAACCTTTCACCGCATTGAACGGCCAATACTTTTTGATTATGCTGTCGACGGAGAAGTGCTGCGCAGAGTAGATTACGTCAACGACCTTGGAGTTATACTTGACAGAAAGCTGACCTTCGATAGTCACCGTACTGCAATTATTTCGAAAGCAAGTCGGCAATTAGGATTCATCGCAAAAATTGGACGTGACTTCAAGGATCCCCATTGTCTAAAAGCTTTATACTGCTCACTTGTACGACCCCTAGTAGAAAACGTAAGTGTGGTTTGGAGTCCGCACCAGCTTTCATGGAACCTGCGCCTCGAGCGTATACAGAGACGTTTCGTCCGATTGGCCCTGAAAGAACTACCTTGGCGTGATCCTACGAATCTGCTACCCTACCCGGATCGTTGCCGCCTGCTTGGACTAGACACTCTAGAGCACCGCCGCAAAGTACAACAGGCTGTATGCATTGCCAAGATTCTAAACGCTGAACTGGATTCCCCGAAGTTGCTGTCATTGATGAATTTCCGTGCATCTCAACGTATGCTGAGGCCCTCTTCGATGCTTTTGAACCAATTCCATCGCACGAACTATGGTTATTATGAACCTGTTGCCTTTTGTGTGAGAACATTCACGAGTGTCGAGCATCTTTTTGATTTTGGTGTGCCTAGTCATATTTTTAAACGTAGGTTAACTAATTCTAGTTACTTTTAATGATTATCCTTTTTCATTAAGACTTTATGTCAGATGATGCACTTAGAAATAAACAAACAAATAAACAAATAAACAAACAAACTATTTTTTGTAAACTCAGCAAACTTTTCAGCTCTAAATCATGCACGTTTTTGCGCAAATTTAAGTCAGGACGAAAAATTAGGAAAAATTTAAGTCAGGACATAAAATTGAACTCCATCCATAAAGGCGTCGTACACAAATTACGTAACGCATGAAGGGGGGTTGAGTCTGCGTTACTTATTGTTACGTAGGGGGGAGGGGGTAGTAGAGACAGTTACGTAACTGTGATGTTAGCTCGAAATTGAAAATTTCGGAGGGGGGTCAGGCTGATCAGCGTTACGTAAATATAGCATGTTTCTACAACTTGTTTTATAAGGCGATGTTGCAGTAAGTATAAACAGTTTAAAGTTCATTGACTCGATACATTCTTCGTTCACTTTTGCATTGCGACCAGATGGAATCTAATTGTTGAAGTGATCAATTATGTTCATAACATACGGGTCATGGATGCAAACGATATAATCATCAGCTCTCTTCTAAAATCTCCGTTTATATTCAAAAAAAAAATCCAACGGAACGATTCTAATGCAGAGAAGAACTAGTTTGCTCAACATCTAAAAATTTCAAATTATTCGTTAAAATATTTCTTGAGTTACTATATACATCGCAGACGTTACATAAAAAAGAAGCGTTACTTGCTACAACCCCTCGAACCTCAACGCTGTATTCAGGAAACTAGCGTAATTTTTCCACGCAATCGGTGTTAAATTTTATCTGAATTGTTTGTCCCGTACAGGTTTGAGGATTTTATCGCAGAGAGGTACTTTTCTTTGACTTCTTCTCTTTTTTAAGGTTTCTTATAAGTTTAGAGTTCACTGACTCGATACATTCTTCGTTCTTTCTTGCATTGCGACTAAATGGAATCGGTTTGTTGAAGTGATCAATTACGGGTCATGAATTTGAACGTTATAATCATCAGCTCGTAATTATCAAAAGATTTGAAAGTCACTATTGGCGTCCACAATGGTAAAGTCTCTGATTATATCGGCGATACACTCCAGGGCCCCTAAATAGATAAGATTGTAACGCAAAAGTAAGCCAAAATAACATGAAAAATAATAAAAACGGTGATTAATTACCAATTGCTCATGGGGCATGAAACTGAATGCTACTTTTTTACCGATTAATATTTCTTTTTTCCAAAACACCTTAGTGGCACTAAGCACTAACAACTTTTCCCCTTAAAAAATCCCGTAAAAAATCAAACAATCACTCACCTGACTCGCTCGGAGTAGATTTCCACCTTCGTTTTCGGCGTCAGCGGCATCTTGGCGAGGGCCGCAGCCGTGGCAGCCACCGACGGACCACCGGCACCGAGTCCACTGTGGACCGGTGAAATGCTCTGGCAGTCGCTGCCGGCTCCGGACGTTGTGGACGCCACCGAACTGGCCGGCGGTGTGCTCGAGCCGTTGCTGGACGAGGACAAACTGTTGGTCCTGTTGCGTCCCATTGTCTGCTGCGGGTGCTGCTGGTGCTGTTGTTGTTGTTGTTGCTGCAGTGGACCCCCGACGCCGGCCGTATTCAGAAGCAATGAGGTAGCGAAATGGTCTACCAATTTTAGCGGATTTAACAGTGCGGCCGGCGAGGGCGACTGATGGTTGGGACCGTGCGAATTGGGACTGTTGGATGAACTGCTCGAGTGGCTGCCGGGGCTAGTTGAGATCGCTAGGCTGGGCTTCTGGTTCTGGCGATTCTTTTTCTTCTTCTTTTTGCTGGAATCTTCGTCCAACCGAGTCGAGCTGAACAGCGATGCGGGTGGGATCCAGTCCAGATCCTTGCGGAGATGACCGCGACCGCATCGGCAGGTGCAAGCTTTGAATACCAAATCGTACCCTTTCTTGGTCCACAGATTCTGCTGTCGCTGCTTTTCCGACCAGGACCGGGCCCGGCCTATCGACTTTAGATAGTTCAGCACACTTTCCTCCCAGTGATCGAAGCACTCCCGATGCATATACTGACCGAACGAGCAGTTTTCATTGTTACAAATCACCCGAACGCAATCGCGGAGATCTTCTAGATTGATTGCTCCGTAGTCCACGGGTGAGCTTTTCAGACAGTCCCCGGTAGGAACGCAACAGCGGGTCATGTGAGCTCCCTCACTGCCAGACCCATCGGCCGACTGGGAACTCTCGAAACCATGATCCGAATCACCGAGAGCCCCGAACAGGTCCAGGCCAGTCGTGCCTGGACCCACGGTTCCCCGTCGAGGTGCCATCAGGAGCAACGGATGGTATGGGTGTAACGCTAAGGTATCAATTTTCGTAGCTTTTCTGGAGGTCCCCCGGTTTCACGGGCGGAACACTCACTCACGGGAAGAAGGAGGAAAGTTATAGTTGATAATGTTCGAAAAATGAAACGAAAAGTCACTAAACAACCCGAAATTCACTTGTTCATGTCCTATTCTCGGATGTCATAAAAAGTGGAATCGTTTCTAGTGATGACTCTACTCTGGTTCTTCTCTTATTTATTGTCAGTCACACTGTACAAAACTCCTTTCTCGCCATCCTGCGCTGCACTACACTGCACTCTGCTTCGCACTGTTCCGGAATTACGAAAAAACACGGCACACGGATCAAAAACTTCCCATTCGTAGTTCAAGTACACTTGGCCTAGTTTTGTTTATTTCATCGGATTCTCACAACATTACTTTTCTCGCTGCAACTTTCGCAGTACGGAGGAACGACAAAAAATCCGCTTGCTAATGTTCTCCTCTCTCTCGTGTTGGCAGTCACTTTGGGGCAGCCAACAAATTCGTCGTGCGATGTGGATAACGGTGGAAAAAATCGCTGATTCGACGGAGATCCCTGAGAGCTAACACGGCAACGACGACCAACAACACAACACGCCAAAGAAAAATCGTAAGCGAAAAACGTGAAAAATCGTTATCACTGTGGTGTCGGACTTTGGCATTTGTTTTTTCCCGTGTTCTGCACCGAAACTGTATATAATTTTCCGGCCCAGCCCCGGGGTGACGAACGAGAAAGTAAAAAACCGGATCTATTTTTAAGTTTTAAATTTTCGCCTTGGCAGCTCACAAATTCTGCAATGTTCTGTTCGCGATTTTTTCCCTGCTGGATTTCGGTCCAGAAAAAGAAAAACAAAAAAAAAACTCACTCTATAATCAACTTCCTTCTTATAAACAACAATTTCGGCAGCCAAACTGTGCGCTACTTTCTCTCTTCACACCGTCTCTCGGGCTGCTGTCACAGCTCGGAAGCTACCAAAAAGGCCTTTTTCCTTTCCTTCAATATTTTTTTTTTCGTAGAAAAAAGGTAACAACGCGCGGCCTTCACTTCAGCGACGATGACGACGTAAACGCGAGGCCTATTTTCACTTTCACAGTAGAGTTCTCTTCTCACCCTCCGTTTCGATTATCGGAGGCTCTTCACACTGTTGACCACAAAGTGGATAAACCTTCTTTCTTCCTTTTTTGCCTTGTTCTCTCGCGCGCGCGGTCTTGCCTGTAGCAAACACACTTCCTTCCTGCACAGCGTTTCAAAACACACTGCCAAATGCGAAACTTTGACCGAGCCTGTCGACTTGCGACTGACTGACTGCTGCGGTGTTCCCTGTTCTGTCGATTTCGGAATCGGGAAGCGCACACACGGGGTTTCCACTGCTTGAGGCCACCACGGGCGGTTGGTTCCGAAGGGGAAGCAGCAAGAACGGCTGCCTCTCGCTCTCACCCACTTCCTTTTTCCTTTCTGCTTGCCGTGTCAAAACCCGGCGCAAACACACGCTCACATAACACTCTCACTAGCGCGCCGGTTGCTGCTGCTGCTGCAGCTTCTATGCTTCATGCGTCCGTCTCTCACGTAACACGCGCCTCCAGCACCTATGCTTCTTCTATGATGCGGTTGTTCTTCAGTTTGGTCTCTCTGTCACTGCCACTGCCACTGCCACTGTGTGCCTGTGGTTCGTTCTATAGCGGCGTTGTATACTATAGGGTACACTCTACGTTCTGACTCGGTAAAAAGCGAAAACGCAACTGAAAATACTACGATCGATGCGGGATGTGTATATAGTTATAGGGTAACGTCACGCCGCTCTCGCTCTCGGTGCGGATGAATCACTCGCACACTCGCTGCTGCTGCTACCGTATCCGCGGCGTATCCTCGCTGTGTGTGCGGCGGCAACGTACGCTCGACACTCGGGTGTAACGTCAATGTATACATAGCCAGCAGCAGCCGGGTTGTTGGTTGATTGGTAAGCGAACTCACGAATGTGCTTTCTTTTTCGCTCTCTCACTCTCTTGCCTGTTATGCTCTCGCAGTGAAAACGCGATGCAGGCCGCATTGAAGCCGGTTCGGTTGTGTCGTCGCACGCCGCGTGTACGATAGAAAAAGTTTGAATGGGAGAAGAAGCGCTCACTCACTACTCATTGCACCGGCATCACTATGACTTTGAGTGCATGAGCGGAAGGGCAACGCGGTGAGACGAGAGGACAAGTACCTACGAGAGATTCATATTTAGCATGTGCACCGGGCGGGTGGTAGCAGAAATATCCTGTGGGAGGTTGTTCGTGGAGTCGAGAGCAGCAGGAAGACAAAAGCTTTCTTCCTTTATCGGCTTCGACGGGGAATGTTCTATGTATTCACTTGCAGCGTGCGGGAGGACGAAGGGGGAAGTATACCAACCCGAGTGTTAGTGTGTGCGCCGTGGTACGGCGGATATGCAAGGAGCTTTGGGGCGGAGTGAAGGGCGGACAACCGATGTTGCGATGGGTGGGGTGGAAGTTTCACTTCCCTTTCCGCAATGCTAGGCAAGCAGTTATTGGCATTGGAATGACGCGGAAATTTCGGGTTCTATTGCGAGGAAGATTTTCAGAACGGGTATTTTCAACATGAATGATTATATGAGAATGGTTTTTAAATGTAATTCGACGATTGTCAGGAGTACGATTAGAGTCGAAAATGGTGCATTAAATTATTGCAAAATATCCTGGGAAAAGATACTGTCGAATTTACACATTATTTTCAATTCTCTTTGTAAGTTTTTCTTATCACTTCTCATAACCAGGCGCAGATTGTCTATTATTCATGTACCCGTATCTGAAAAACTAAATGTTCGAGGGTTTTTAAATAAAACAACCCTTAAATAAAAACTTTAAAAGCGTTGTAGGGTGAAATGCCCTTACTAAAAAATGCTCTTAGCATTGAATCGAGAACAGAAACAGAATGTAAATTAAAAAACGGAGCGGAGTGAAACACAGAAAACAGAAAACACGATGACATAAAAAAGTAAAGCTCATGAATACAGAAAACGGATAACACAAACAAGAACAAAAGCTAGAATAAAAATTAAAATCAGAAAGCCGAAAATATGAAAACAAATTAATATAAAACTTAAAAGATATACACATAAAACAGAAAACAAATAACACAAAATGCGAAATTGAATTAAGGACAGGAAACAGAAAATATATAGCACAAAAAAACGAATAAAAATAAAACACTACACAAAATATATAAAACATTATGAAATTATGAAAACATGCATGCGAGTATGAAACATAAAATAAATAACAAAACACAAAAAAACGGAAAACAAGGAATTAAAACGGGAAGTAAAAATAGGAAACAGAAAATGAAGGCTGTGAACATGAAACGTAAAACAAGAAATAAAAGAAGAAAATAGAAAATATAAACTGAAAAACGAGATACGGAAAACAAGAAAACAGAAAAAAATAAAAATGAAATGAGAAAACGGAGAACAAAACGAAGACAGTGGAAGAAATAGAAAACAAAAAAAAAGGAGAATATAAAAGGGAACTAGAGGTAAAAATGTTAAACAAAAGAGTACGAAAGTGGAAAACAGCAAACAAAGAGCAGAGAAAAATAGAACAGGTAATAGAAATTTAACAGCGGAAACAGAAAATGAGAAAAAATTAGAAAAAAAAACAGAAAAGAAGATAAAAAAAATCTAAAGAAAAATAAAATGAGAAAATAAAAATTTGAGACAAACAACAGAGGAGGCAAAATAAAACACAGAAATCAGAAAATAAAACAAAAAACAGAAACTTGAATCAAACGGAGCAGAGCGAAAGAGCGATAAACGGAAAACATAAAAAAATCAGAAAGCTGAAAACTTATGAGAAAAAACCGAACACATGATAACAAATTAATATAAAACACAAAAGATGAATCCATTAAACAGTAAACAAACAGCAAAAAATGCGAAACAAAATTGAGGGCAGAAAAAGGAAAACATGTAACAAAAAAGAAAACAAATCAAAATAAAAAATACAAAACAAATAGAAAACACCAAAAAAACGTTAACGTGAACGTGAAAACATGCATGCGAATATAAAACACAAAATAATTAACAAAAAAAAAACATAAAAACGATAAATAATGGTTAACCCAGCGGGAAAAAAAGGAAACAGAAAACAAAGGCAGAGAACACGAAACGGAAAACAAGAATTAAAAGTAAAAGAACAGAAAATAAAAACCGAAAAATAAGATATGGACAACAGAAATTGGAAAAAAAGCGAAATAGCCATATAACAGGAAACAAACAATGAAGTTGAAAACAACAAATGAAAAAGAAGACGAGAAAGGTAAGAGAACGAAAATCAGAAAATAGAAACTGGAACCAAAACACATGGAAGGCAAAATAAAACTGCGAATAAGAAAACAAAAACAGAAAACGGTTGCAAGGAAAGAGAAAACAAAAATAAGAAAGAGGAAACAGAATCCAGTAAACAAAGCAACAGATGAGCGAATCCAGAAAACCAGAAATAGACATCAAAAATGAAAAATCGGAAATCAAAAACAAAAAACTACCGAAAACAATGAACATAGAACGAGATAAATACAGAGAAATCGAAAACAGAAAACGAAAACCAGAAAAAATAACATAAAAAATGGAAATTATGAAATAGAAAAAGAGCAAAAAAATATAGAACAGAAAAAAGTAGAAAACGAAAAAATTGAAAACACAAATCTGATAACAGAAAATAAAACTTTTTTATTAGGAATAAAAAAATAAGAAAAATACAATAGAAAACGATAACAATACAATCGAGAAACACAGAAAAAGGAAAAAATTATATATGAAAAACAGGAAATATAAACAACACTTGATTCTAATTTCTGCAGACAAAGCTTACTAGGAACCTAAATAAGAGCACAGTTTACAAAAATAATAGAAAAACATAGAAAAATAACACAGAAGACAGAAAATATGAAACAAAGAGTAGAGAACAAAAACGAAGAGAAATCAGAAAACAAAAATTAGAAAATAGAAAGAAGGAAAAATAAAAAAAAAGGAAAATAGAAAAAAAATAGGATATAGAAAAAAGAAAAAAGAAATAGAAATAGAAATAGAAATAGAAAATAGAAAATAGAGAATAGAAATAGAAAATAGAAAATAGAAAATAGAAAATAGAAAATAGAAATAGAAAATAGAAAATAGAAAATAGAAAATAGAAATAGAAAATAGAAAATAGAAAATAGAAAATAGAAAATAGAAATGAAAATAGAAAATAGAAAATAGAAAATAGAAAATAGAAAATAGAAAATAGAAAATAGAAAATAGAAAATAGAAAATAGAAAATAGAAAATAGAAAATAGAAAATAGAAAATAGAAATAGAAAATAGAAAATAGAAAATAGAAAATAGAAAATAGAAAATAGAAAATAGAAAATAGAAAATAGAAATAGAAAATAGAAAATAGAAAATAGAAAATAGAAAATAGAAAATAGAAAATAGAAATAGAAAATAGAAAATAGAAAATAGAAAATAGAAAATAGAAAATAGAAAATAGAAAATAGAAAATAGAAAATAGAAAATAGAAAATAGAAAATAGAAAATAGAAAATAGAAAATAGAAAATAGAAAATAGAAAATAGAAATAGAAAATAGAAATAGAAAATAGAAAATAGAAAATAGAAAATAGAAAATAGAAAATAGAAAATAGAAAATAGAAAATAGAAAATAGAAAATAGAAATAGAAAATAGAAAATAGAAATAGGAAAATAGAAAATAGAAAATAGAAAATAGAAAATAGAAAATAGAAAATAGAAAATAGAAAATAGAAAATAGAAAATAGAAAATAGAAAATAGAAAATAGAAAATAGAAAATAGAAAATAGAAAATAGAAAATAGAAAATAGAAATATAGAAAATAGAAAATAGAAAATAGAAAATAGAAATATAGAAAATAGAAAATAGAAAATAGAAAATAGAAAATAGAAAATAGAAAATAGAAAAATAGAAAATAAAATAGAAAATATGAAATAGAAAATAGAAAATAGAAAATAGAAAATAGAAAATAGAAAATAGAAAATAGAAAATAGAAAATAGAAAATAGAAAATAGAAAATAGAAAATAGAAAATAGAACATAGAAAATAGAAAATAGAAAATAGAAAATAGAAAATAGAAAATAGAAAATAGAAAATAGAAAATAGAAAATAGAAAATAGAAAATGGAAAATAGAAATTAGAAAATAGAAAATAGAAAATAGAAAATAGAAAATAGAAAATAGAAAATAGAAAAGAGAAAATAGAAAATAGAAAATAGAAAATAGAAAATAGAAAATAGAAAATAGAAAATAGAAAATAAAAAATAGAAAATAGAAAATAGAAAATAGAAAATAGAAAATAGAAAATAGAAAATAGAAAATAGCAAATAGAAAATAGAAAATAGAAAATAGAAAATAGAAAATAGAAAATAGAAAATAGAAAATAGAAAATAGAAAATAGAAAATAGAAAATAGAAAATAGAAAATAGGAAATAGAAAATAGAAAATAGTAAATAGAAAATAGAAAATAGAAAATAGAAAATAGAAAATAGAAAATAGGAAATAGAAAATAGAAAATAGAAAACAGAAAATAGAAAATAGAAAATAGAAAATAGAAAATAGAAAATAGAAAATAGAAAATAGAAAATAAAAAATAAAAAATAGAAAATAGAAAATAGAAAATAGAAAATAGAAGATAAAAAATAGAAAATAGAAAATAGAAAATAGAAAATAGAAAATAGAAAATAGAAAATAGAAAATAGAAAATAGAAAATAGAAAATAGAAAATAGAAAATAGAAAATAGAAAATAGAAAATAGAAAATAGAAAATAGAAAATAGAAAATAGAAAATAGAAATTAGAAAATAGAAAATAGAAAATAGAAAATAGAAAATAGAAAATAGAAAATAGAAAATAGAAAATAGAAAATAGAAAATAGAAAATAGAAAATAGAATATAGAAAATAGAAAATAGAAAATAGAAAATAGAAAATAGAAAATAGAAAATAGAAAATAGAAAATAGAAAATAGAAAATAGAAATAGAAAATAGAAAATAGAAAATAGAAAATAGAATATAGAAAATAGAAAATAGAAAATAGAAAATAGAAAATAGAAAATAGAAAATAGAAAATAGAAAATAGAAAATAGAAAATAGAAAATAGAAAATAGAAAATAGAAAATAGAAAATAGAAAATAGAAAATAGAAAATAGAAAATAGAAAATAGAAAATAGAAAATAGAAAATAGAAAATAGAAAATAGAAAATAGAAAATAGAAAATAGAAAAAAAAAATAGAAAATAGAAAATAGAAAATAGAAAATAGAAAATAGAAAATAGAAAATAGAAAATAGAAACTAGAAAATAGAAAATAGAAAATAGAAAATAGAAAATAGAAAATAGAAAATAGAAAATAGAAAATAGAAAATAGAAAATAGAAAATAGAAAATAGAAAATAGAAAATAGAAAATAGAAAATAGAAAATAGAAAATAGAAAATAGAAAATAGAAAAGAGAAAATAGAAAATAGAAAATAGAAAACAGAAAATAGAAAATAGAAAATAGAAAATAGAAAATAGAAAATAGAAAATAGAAAATAGAAAATAGAAAATAGAAAATAGAAAATAGAAAATAGAAAATAGAAAATAGAAAATAGAAAATAGAAAATAGAAAATAGAAAATAGAAAATAGAAAATAGAAAATAGAAAATAGAAAATAGAAAATAGAAAATAGAAAATAGAAAATAGAAAATAGAAAATAGAAAATAGAAAATAGAAAATAGAAAATAGAAAATAGAAAATAGAAAATAGAAAATAGAAAATAGAAAATAGAAAATAGAAAATAGAAAATAGAAAATAGAAAATAGAAAATAGAAAATAGAAAATAGAAAATAGAAAATAGAAAATAGAAAATAGAAAATAGAAAATAGAAAATAGAAAATAGAAAATAGAAAATAGAAAATAGAAAATAGAAAATAGAAAATAGAAAATAGAAAATAGAAAATAGAAAATAGAAAATAGAAAATATGAAATAGAAAAT
>NW_026599212.1:0-25000 GCF_029784165.1 Wyeomyia smithii
CTTTGTAATGGCGGTCATTTCATGGCCCAGGACCTCTACAGATCGTTGAAGAGAACTAACACGCGCATCGTTGTGAGTCTCATTCTTCGCCATTTGATCCTGCACACCCCCAATCTCCGCCCTTATTTCAAGTAAGACACTTAAAAGTTCTTGTCCGAATGCCCTGTCGCTGACGTCATTATCACCTGTGGCCGGAGTAGGTTTCGGATCGGGATTTTGACCCGAAGAACTCTCCCCGGTTTTCCCATCCACATTTTCGTTGGAAGGAAACGGTGGTATAGGATTATCACCGAAATGATAATCGTACAGCGCCATGACATCCAGGAAAATGTTTCTAATCTCCGTAAAAATCTCCCCAATGGTATATTTTTGTAAAAGTTGAAGTCGGAATCCCAAATGGAGCAGTCTGCTCCGATAAATCTCTTTGTTTGGGCACCTGTACTGTAGATCTTCCCTCATGGACTCAAACTTCCCACGACACAAAGCGATTTCTTCCTGAACATCTCCCTTAAATGACCGAACAGCTTCCGCTGTTTGATCCATTTCGATGTTCAGTAACCCTCTCAAACGACGACGTCGCTGTGAACCCGATTTGTCACTCTCAGAAGGGATCACAACACCGCGGGAGATAAGCTCAAAATCAACCTCATCGGGGTGCAAATGGTCAACACGCATTTGCAGATACGCTGCGTTGAATTCCTCAACGGACAGTGCTCTGTCGGCCATGTTAAGGAATAAATGTGTAATCCACAAATTCAAAACTGGGAGATGAATTGAGACTTTGTAATTGTAGGGTATGGTATGATTACAGTATGATTACGTTCTTTTTTTAAATTTATTTTAGGAATTTCGCCGCGAATGTTAACCTAAGTCGGCAATGGTCTCAAGAACCTTCGTTGCAAGAACAAAGTCACGCTGAATAAGCAAGAAATCGTTCTGCAAAACAATAAAATGAAGCCTAACACCGACCTAAAATATATTAAAAACAACAATATACAAGAAAAAACGCGACTATAGCGGAAAAAGTCCTCGCCACTGTGTTTATTCCACCCATAAACAAATGTACATTTAGCAGAAATGATGCGGAGTCGATCATCGACGTGACGTTCTCCAGCCCAGTACTGATCAAGAACTGGAGGGTAGACGATGGCTACACTAATAGCGACCACCGTTCGCGGGTGGAAGACATCGCACTTTGATGCCGAGGTATTCGAAGAGGCAATGAGAAGGGAGCGCGAGGAGGGCAGTTGGCTCCATCCGACTGCTGACCAACTAGTTGCTATGCTATCGCTAATATTTTTTAGAAATCACTTTTGGTTCTTAACCCTCTAGTGCCCAAGTAAAATTTCAGACGAGCTTCGAAAAAATCACTATGAATCTTTAAAATCATTTTTTTAATTATTGATTGAAGCTTTTTAGAGGTGTGATTGAAGACCGTCTGAAGGCGACACTGGGCACTAGAGGGTCAAAATTATATTTTTTTCAGTGCAGCATGTTAACTCAATTTTTTATATTTTTGAAGGAAAGTTCAGATAATTTTTGAAAAGTTATCCATTCTATATCTCTTGTATTTACTTAGATATATTGATTTATAAGAAGATTCAAATACAGTTAGGTTTCCTTCTGCGGGGTATATATACCTCGTGAAACAACCGCGTTTCTCAGAAATCCGTCAAATAAACCGCTTTAATTCAAAAATTCGCGTAAAAAAACACATTAATTTGAAAATCAGCTTAAACATTTAACCTCCAAGAGAAAATCCGCGAAAAAATAATCTGACCTTTTCAAATGTTAGTCCAGTTAAATTTTCAAATGCAAATTTGCAATGCTGTTTCGGGACTACGAAGCTGTTAATATTTGTTTGGTTTTTCGCATAAGAGTGTAAAGGGAAGAAATGTTCTTGCTTTTGTCAACACGCATACTCTGACAATCTATACGAGAGTTCTTTTTGAGCATCGTAGTCGCGAATAAGACCTACACACCCACAATGTTTATTGAGTTCGACTAGGGTGCTGCAAGATCAAAGAAAATTTGTACCCAACACGGAAAAAACCGCCAAAATCTACATCCATACTTAATTAATTTATACCTCGAAGATTCCTTGGCGAATTTCAATCTTTGGATACCAATGAACTAGAAATAAATTCTAATTTATTGGCAACATATAAACCTAAGAGAAACAAAATGTCAGAAAAAGTTCTACGCGTTGCAAAAATGTACACTTTGACACACATTCCGGAAATCCGAAACATTCCCAGTGTCCCTTGGTCACGTCCAGTTCTCAGGTAACACTAGGAAACTAGGATAGTTTCCCAGTAAAATGAAACCTGTTTCGTCAAAATTGATTCATTTTTTGTAATGTTTTGGCCATTTAAATATTGACAAAAAATTGCATGCTTCAATTATTTTGTCTACCCCCCAGATGGTATCCCTAATTATACAACCTTTAAAATAAACTTAGGCTTGAAACTACTCCGTTGAAAGCACTTCCGGCGTAAAACCCGAAGACTTGCCAAAACAAACTATTTAACTCGTCCGGTTGTTTGAATTTTCATTAGCAGTATCGTAAGATTTGTCATTCACTGTCTCTGTTTTCACAGATTCATTTACATAGCAAAATTTTATTTGTCAAATAGCTGTCAAATTATCGATACTTAAGCCCCGGCATTATCGATTGTTATCGATATCCATTCCATCACTACATAAAACACAAAGCGCACATTACTAGTCAACTAGGTATATTCTGTCGACCTTGTTAGGGAAAGAAGCATTGAGAGACCAATCAGAGGTCGACATTTGCGTTTCGACAAGGCTTGACAGGTGGACAGATTTTTAACGATTTTGATTTTGAGCAAAGCAAAGCCTTGGTGCTACATTCTGCTCGACCTTCTGTTTATCACACACAGTTTTCGCAGTCAGCTGTTTAATGTGCTGATTTAAAAAAATTGTGACGACTTTTTCTCATTTCAATAAATAGCTGCAAACAAGATAAGTTTATGCAGACAGCATCATTGGCTTATCAGCAGTTGTAAGTTAGAAGATAGACGGTAATATTATTAATTTGTAAAACGCATGGGTACTCATTTCGTGTGACTATTATGCCCCTAATTCCTCTATTTCTGACCATCTCTTTTCGCTGCAAGTATCAGTCGAAAGCATTAATATAAACAGGCGCAACCTGGTGGAAAGAATAAGAGACTCCACCGATAAAAGTTTTAGTGATGGAACTTTCTGTATCGAAAATCGTGGAAAATGTTGATAACATTCATATACGCTGACGCTATCTGGTGAAAAGGATAAGAAAATTCAATAGCAATTGCTTTAGTGGTGGAACTTAGGATTGAATTTTCTTAAGGTGAATCGGAACGTGTTCGTGATCGTGACCACCTTTTATTTTGCAAATCAATTTTCTTTTATTTATAAACATTACGCGCATTAAACGTTGATCGAATGTTTGCTTCACCGGCGCGTGCCTAGAGTACCAAACCCTACCTTAAAATTGTATGGAAAATAACCACAATCTCGTTTCACATTACAATAACAGATGCATCTGACAACATATGTAGTTTGGTTTTTAAACAGAGTTTTATTAAGACAGCAGCCGAAGTTTTTTGTAATCGATAATTTTCGTTAGACCTGTTTACCAACTTTATGGTACAGTTTTGTGATATATTTTTTATGTTTCATACCTCACCAAGAGCATTTCCAAAATTTCACTGACAAAACGCACACGTTGCCTTTTGTATTTTCCACATTTCATACAACTTTTTTTAAATAACTCAGTGAAATCTGGGTACCGGTTAGATATGTTCAACTTAAAAGTTCCACAACTCGAGTCAGACCCTAAGGCCAAACTTGAAATTTCACATGATGATGGGGCAAGACATATGGAACGAATTGAGCATAGTGCCATCAATGGTATTTTTCACTTTTCATATAACTTTTTTTAAGTAACTCCACCGAGTCTGTGTACCGGTTAGATATGTTCAACTTAAAAGTTCCACAACTCGAGTCAGACCCTAAGGCCAAACTTAAGATTTCACATGATGATGGGGCAAGACATATGGAACGAATTGAGCATAGTGCCATCAATGGTATTTTTCACTTTTCATACAACTTTTTTTTAAGTAACTCCACCGAGTCTGTGTACCGGTTAGATATGTTCAACTTAAAAGTTCCACAACTCGAGTCAGACCCTAAGGCCAAACTTAAGATTTCACATGATGATGGGGCAAGACATATGGAACGACTTGAGCATAGTGCCATCAATGGTATTTTTCACTTTTCATACAACTTTTTTTAAGTAACTCCACCGAGTCTGTGTACCGGTTAGATATGTTCAACTTAAAAGTTCCACAACTCGAGTCAGACCCTAAGGCCAAACTTAAGATTTCACATGATGATGGGGCAAGACATATGGAACGAATTGAGCATAGTGCCATCAATGGTATTTTTCACTTTTCCTACTACTTTTTTTAAGTAACTCCACCGAGTCTGTGTACCGGTTAGATATGTTCAACTTAAAAGTTCCACAACTCGAGTCAGACCCTAAGGCCAAACTTAAGATTTCACATGATGATGGGGCAAGACATATGGAACGAATTGAGCATAGTGCCATCAATGGTATTTTTCACTTTTCCTACAACTGTTTTTAAGTAACTCTACCGAGTCTGTGTACCAGTTAGATATGTTCAACTTAAAAGTTCCACAACTCGAGTCAGACCCTAAGGCCAAACTTAAGATTTCTCATGATGATGGAGCAAGGCATATGGAACGAATTGAGCATAGTGCCATCAATGGTATTTTTCACTTTTCATACAACTTTTTTTAAGTAACTCCACCGAGTCTGTGTACCGGTTAGATATGTTCAACTTAAAAGTTCCACAACTCGGGTCAGACCCTAAGGCCAAACTTAAGATTTCACATGATGATGGGGCAAGACATATGGAACGAATTGAGCATAGTGCCATCAAAGGTATTTTTCACTTTTCATACAACTTTTTTTAAGTAACTCTACCGAGTCTGTGTACCAGTTAGATATGTTCAACTTAAAAGTTCCACAACTCGAGTCAGACCCTAATGCCAAACTTAAGATTTCACATGATGATGGGGCAAGACATATGGAACGAATTGAGCATAGTGCCATCAATGGTATTTTTCACTTTTCATACAACTTTTTTTAAGTAACTCCACCGAGTCTGTGTACCGGTTAGATATGTTCAACTTAAAAGTTCCACAACTCGAGTCAGA
Source organism: Wyeomyia smithii (assembly GCF_029784165.1). Taxonomy (NCBI): domain Eukaryota; kingdom Metazoa; phylum Arthropoda; class Insecta; order Diptera; family Culicidae; genus Wyeomyia; species Wyeomyia smithii. Next base: position 5,251 of record NW_026599212.1, read on the forward strand.
CCCTAAGGCCAAACTTAAGATTTCACATGATGATGGGGCAAGACATATGGAACGAATTGAGCATAGTGCCATCAAAGGTATTTTTCACTTTTCATACAACTTTTTTTAGGTAACTCTACCGAGTCTGTGTACCGGTTAGATATGTTCAACTTAAAAGTTCCACAACTCGAGTCAGACCCTAAGGCCAAACTCAAGATTTCACATGAAGGTGAGGCAAGACATATGGAACGAATTGAGCATAGTGCCATCAATGGTATTTTTCACTTTTCATACAACTTTTTTAAGTAACTCCACCGAGTCTGTGTACCGGTTGGATATGTTCAACTTAAAAGTTCCACAACTCGAGTCAGACCCTCAGGCCAAACTTAAGATTTCACATGATGATGGGGCAAGACATATGGAACGAATTGAGCATAGTGCCATGAATGGTATTTTTCACTTTTCATACAACTTTTTTTAAGTAACTCTGCCAAGTCTGTGTACCGGTTAGATATGTTCAACTTAAAAGTTCCACAACTCGAGTCAGACCCTAATGCCAAACTTAAGATTTCACATGATGATGGGGCAAAACATATGAAACGAATTGAGCACAGTGCCATCAATGGTATTTTTCACTTTTCATACAACTTTTTTTAAGTAACTCTGCCATGTCTGTGTACCGGTTAGATATGTTCAACTTAAAAGTTCCACAACTCGAGTCAGACCCTAAGGCCAAACTTAAGATTTCACATGATGATGGGGCAAGACATATGGAACGAATTGAGCATAGTGCCATCAATGGTATTTTTCACTTTTCATACAACTTTTTTTAAGTAACTCCACCGAGTCTGTGTACCGGTTAGATATGTTCAACTTAAAAGTTCCACAACTCGAGTCAGACCCTAAGGCCAAACTTAAGATTTCACATGATGATGGGGCAAGACATATGGAACGAATTGAGCATAGTGCCATCAATGGTATTTTTCACTTTTCCTACAACTTTTTCTAAGTAACTCTACCGAGTCTGTGTACCAGTTAGATATGTACAACTTAAAAGTTCCACAACTCGAGTCAGACCCTAATGCCAAGCTTAAGATTTCACATGATGATGGGGCAAGACATATGGAACGAATGGAGCATAGTGCCATCAATGGTATTTTTCACTTTTCATACAACTTTTTTTAAGTAACTCCACCGAGTCTGTGTACCGGTTAGATATGTTCAACTTAAAAGTTCCACAACTCGAGTCAGACCCTAAGGCCAAACTTAAGATTTCACATGATGATGGGGCAAGACATATGGAACGAATTGAGCATAGTGCCATCAATGGTATTTTTCACTTTTCATACAACTTTTTTTTAAGTAACTCCACCGAGTCTGTGTACCGGTTAGATATGTTCAACTTAAAAGTTCCACAACTCGAGTCAGACCCTAAGGCCAAACTTAAGATTTCACATGATGATGGGGCAAGACATATGGAACGACTTGAGCAAAGTGCCATCAATGGTATTTTTCACTTTTCATACAACTTTTTTTAAGTAACTCCACCGAGTCTGTGTACCGGTTAGATATGTTCAACTTAAAAGTTCCACAACTCGAGTCAGACCCTAAGGCCAAACTTAAGATTTCACATGATGATGGGGCAAGACATATGGAACGAATTGAGCATAGTGCCATCAATGGTATATTTCACTTTTCCTACATCATTTTTTAAGTAACTCCACCGAGTCTGTGTACCGGTTAGATATGTTCAACTTAAAAGTTCCTTTTTGAATATATTAAATTCAGAAGAAATAGTTACCACAATAGGTGGAACTTTCTCCTTTTTTAAAGATTTTATATTTTGTATAGTTTCATTATTGGTAACTTCCATTTCACCAGCTTCTTGCTCAGGCAAAATATCAAAAGGATTGTCACTACAGACACTCGATGTGTCAGAAAGAGATGCCTCTCTTTTCCTCCCCGCAGCGATGCGAGGTTTCTTTTTCCGTCCAGCCATTTCAGGTGATACGAAAAAAGTTAAAACAAATGTTAAATTCAAAAGTAGGTAGTCTTGAGAAAGACTGATGGGAAATAACTTTCAGGTAGTCTTTAAAAGACACACTGACAAAACACAAACTTTGAAGCTATAGGCAGTCAAAGACCAGTCCACAAGCAACCGAAAAAACGTCTGATCTGTAGGACAGTTCAAGACGCACTCATAGCGATGCTGGTACTGCTGCTGTATCCACTGCACTGCTACTGCTGCTGCTAAGGGAGGACTGGTTGCAGTCTAGAATTATAATGAGCGGCTTCGGGTGAAGCAGGCTCTTTTATAAGCCAAATTGCACATTTCAAATGGCAAGGTCTATGATTCTGTCGACCGTGCTTGGGAAGCAATCATATAACGATCAATCAGAGGCCGAATTTTTCGTTTTGACAATGCTTGACTATTTTCAATAGTACAATAGTTTGAATAATAAAATTACAATTATCTGCATTTGGGAAGAATCTTAGAAGATTTTCCAATCTATTGCTGCCAGAACGAAGGAAATCCGTCGAAAACTAATCGATTTATTAGCATTTGAAATTGGACATATTTTTCACTTTTTTTCGGTTTTAGATTTTCATTTTGCATCCCTATGTATCCGAACTTACTGAGAGAAGTATTCTACTTCAAAATATCCTTTTGCCCGATCTCATAAAAAGCAATGATACGGCTTGCTAAGATGGACTTGCATAGCGGCAGTCTATTGGTAATCTCTGGTAATCGTTTAGTTTAACTTGGAACTGTTTACTTTTGAAGTATCTGTTACCCAACAGTTCCACAAAATTCCTCCAATTGTAGCTTCAACAAATCAATCAATAAAATTGTCGCGCCGAAAAAGTGTCCTGATTTATACAGGGCTTACCCCCACAATGATTGTGATAGGCAAAATTTTGTGAATTTTTAAATGGCAGGAATTTTACGAAAGATGAATCAATTTCGAAGACCGGTTTCATTTTACTGGAAAACTATCCTAGTTTCCTAGTATTATTTGGGACCTTGGCGTGACCAACCTACACCCGACATGTTTCGGATTTCAGGAGTGTGTGTCAAAGTGTACATTTTTGCAACGCATAGATCGTTAAAGGCAACTAAATTGTTTACCTCAAATACTTCATTTTAAAAAACCTGAGATCACTAATATTTTTTAGAAATCACTTTTGGTTCTTAACCCTCTAGTGCCCAAGTAAAATTTCAGACGAGCTTCGAAAAAATCACTATGAATCTTTAAAATCATTTTTTAAGTATTGATTGAAGCTTTTTAGAGGTGTGATTGAAGACCGTCTGAAGGCGACACTGGGCACTAGAGGGTCAAAATTATATTTTTTTCAGTGCAGCATGTTAACTCAATTTTTTATATTTTTGAAGGAAAGTTCAGGTAATTTTTGAAAAGTTATCCATTCTATATCTCTTGTATTTACTTAGATATATTGATTTATAAGAAGATTCAAATACAGTTAGGTTTCCTTCTGCGGGGTATATATACCTCGTGAAACAACCGCGTTTCTCAGAAATCCGTCAAATAAACCGCTTTAATTCAAAAATTCGCGTAAAAAAACACATTAATTTGAAAATCAGCTTAAACATTTAACCTCCAAGAGAAAATCCGCGAAAAAATAATCTGACCTTTTCAAATGTTAGTCCAGTTAAATTTTCAAATGCAAATTTGCAATGCTGTTTCGGGACTACGAAGCTGTTAATATTTGTTTGGTTTTTCGCATAAGAGTGTAAAGGGAAGAAATGTTCTTGCTTTTGTCAACACGCATACTCTGACAATCTATACGAGAGTTCTTTTTGAGCATCGTAGTCGCGAATAAGACCTACACACCCACAATGTTTATTGAGTTCGACTAGGGTGCTGCAAGATCAAAGAAAATTTGTACCCAACACGGAAAAAACCGCCAAAATCTACATCCATACTTAATTAATTTATACCTCGAAGATTCCTTGGCGATTTTCAATCTTTGGGTACCAATGAACTAGAAATAAATTCTAATTTATTGGCAACATATAAACCTAAGAGAAACAAAATGTCAGAAAAAGTTCTACGCGTTGCAAAAATGTACACTTTGACACACATTCCGGAAATCCGAAACATTCCCAGTGTCCCTTGGTCACGTCCAGTTCTCAGGTAACACTAGGAAACTAGGATAGTTTCCCAGTAAAATGAAACCTGTTTCGTCAAAATTGATTCATTTTTTGTAATGTTTTGGCCATTTAAATATTGAATTTTCTTAAGGTGAATCGGAACGTGTTCGTGATCGTGACCACCTTTTATTTTGCAAATCAATTTTCTTTTATTTATAAACATTACGCGCATTAAACGTTGATCGAATGTTTGCTTCACCGGCGCGTGCCTAGAGTACCAAACCCTACCTTAAAATTGTATGGAAAATAACCACAATCTCGTTTCACATTACAATAACAGATGCATCTGACAACATATGTAGTTTGGTTTTTAAACAGAGTTTTATTAAGACAGCAGCCGAAGTTTTTTGTAATCGATAATTTTCGTTAGACCTGTTTACCAACTTTATGGTACAGTTTTGTGATATATTTTTTATGTTTCATACCTCACCAAGAGCATTTCCAAAATTTCACTGACAAAACGCACACGTTGCCTTTTGTATTTTCCACATTTCATACAACTTTTTTTTAAATAACTCAGTGAAATCTGGGTACCGGTTAGATATGTTCAACTTAAAAGTTCCACAACTCGAGTCAGACCCTAAGGCCAAACTTGAAATTTCACATGATGATGGGGCATGACATATGGAACGAATTGAGCATAGTGCCATCAATGGTATTTTTCACTTTTCATACAACTTTTTTTAAGTAACTCCACCGAGTCTGTGTACCGGTTAGATATGTTCAACTTAAAAGTTCCACAACTCGAGTCAGACCCTAAGGCCAAACTTAAGATTTCACATGATGATGGGGCAAGACATATGGAACGAATTGAGCATAGTGCCATCAATGGTATTTTTCACTTTTCATACAACTTTTTTTTAAGTAACTCCACCGAGTCTGTGTACCGGTTAGATATGTTCAACTTAAAAGTTCCACAACTCGAGTCAGACCCTAAGGCCAAACTTAAGATTTCACATGATGATGGGGCAAGACATATGGAACGACTTGAGCATAGTGCCATCAATGGTATTTTTCACTTTTCATACAACTTTTTTTAAGTAACTCCACCGAGTCTGTGTACCGGTTAGATATGTTCAACTTAAAAGTTCCACAACTCGAGTCAGACCCTAAGGCCAAACTTAAGATTTCACATGATGATGGGGCAAGACATATGGAACGAATTGAGCATAGTGCCATCAATGGTATTTTTCACTTTTCATACAACTTTTTTTAAGTAACTCCACCGAGTCTGTGTACCGGTTAGATATGTTCAACTTAAAAGTTCCACAACTCGAGTCAGACCCTAAGGCCAAACTTAAGATTTCACATGATGATGGGGCAAGACATATGGAACGAATTGAGCATAGTGCCATCAATGGTATTTTTCACTTTTCCTACAACTGTTTTTAAGTAACTCTACCGAGTCTGTGTACCAGTTAGATATGTTCAACTTAAAAGTTCCACAACTCGAGTCAGACCCTAAGGCCAAACTTAAGATTTCACATGATGATGGGGCAAGACATATGGAACGAATTGAGCATAGTGCCATCAATGGTATTTTTCACTTTTCCTACAACTGTTTTTAAGTAACTCTACCGAGTCTGTGTACCGGTTAGATATGTTCAACTTAAAAGTTCCACAACTCGAGTCAGACCCTAAGGCCAAACTTAAGATTTCACATGATGATGGGGCAAGACATATGGAACGAATTGAGCATAGTGCCATCAATGGTATTTTTCACTTTTCCTACAACTGTTTTTAAGTAACTCTACCGAGTCTGTGTACCAGTTAGATATGTTCAACTTAAAAGTTCCACAACTCGAGTCAGACCCTAATGCCAAACTTAAGATTTCTCATGATGATGGGGCAAGGCATATGGAACGAATTGAGCATAGTGCCATCAATGGTATTTTTCACTTTTCATACAACTTTTTTTAAGTAACTCCACCGAGTCTGTGTACCGGTTAGATATGTTCAACTTAAAAGTTCCACAACTCGGGTCAGACCCTAAGGCCAAACTTTAGATTTCACATGATGATGGGGCAAGACATATGGAACGAATTGAGCATAGTGCCATCAAAGGTATTTTTCACTTTTCATACAACTTTTTTTAAGTAACTCTACCGAGTCTGTGTACCAGTTAGATATGTTCAACTTAAAAGTTCCACAACTCGGGTCAGACCCTAATGCCAAACTTAAGATTTCACATGATGATGGGGCAAGGCATATGGAACGAATTGAGCATAGTGCCATCAAAGGTATTTTTCACTTTTCATACAACTTTTTTTAAGTAACTCCACCGAGTCTGTGTACCGGTTAGATATGTTCAACTTAAAAGTTCCACAACTCGAGTCAGACCCTAAGGCCAAACTTAAGATTTCACATGATGATGGGGCAAGACATATGGAACGAATTGAGCATAGTGCCATCAATGGTATTTTTCACTTTTCATACAACTTTTTTTAAGTAACTCCACCGAGTCAATGTACCGGTTAGATATGTTCAACTTAAAAGTTCCACAACTCGAGTCAGACCCTAAGGCCAAACTTAAGATTTCACATGATGATGGGGCAAGACATATGGAACGAATTGAGCACAGTGCCATCAATGGTATTTTTCACTTTTCATACAACTTTTTTTAAGTAACTCCACCGAGTCTGTGTACCGGTTAGATATGTTCAACTTAAAAGTTCCACAACTCGAGTCAGACCCTAAGGCCAAACTTAAGATTTCACATGATGATGGGGCAAGACATATGGAACGAATTGAGCATAGTGCCATCAATGGTATTTTTCACTTTTCATACAACTTTTTTTAAGTAACTCTACCGAGTCTGTGTACCGGTTAGATATGTTCAACTTAAAAGTTCCACAACTCGAGTCAGACCCTAAGGCCAAACTTAAGATTTCACATGATGATGGGGCAAGACATATGGAACGAATTGAGCATAGTGCCATCAATGGTATTTTTCACTTTTCATACAACTTTTTTTAAGTAACTCCACCGAGTCTGTGTACCGGTTAGATATGTTCAACTTAAAAGTTCCACAACTCGAGTCAGACCCTAAGGCCAAACTTAAGATTTCACATGATGATGGGGCAAGACATATGGAACGAATTGAGCATAGTGCCATCAATGGTATTTTTCACTTTTCATACAACTTTTTTTAAGTAACTCCACCGAGTCTGTGTACCGGTTAGATATGTTCAACTTAAAAGTTCCACAACTCGAGTCAGACCCTAATGCCAAACTTAAGATTTCACATGATGATGGGGCAAGACATATGGAACGAATTGAGCATAGTGCCATCAATGGTATTTTTCACTTTTCCTACAACTTTTTTTAAGTAACTCTACCGAGTCTGTGTACCAGTTAGATATGTACAACTTAAAAGTTCCACAACTCGAGTCAGACCCTAATGCCAAGCTTAAGATTTCACATGATGATGGGGCAAGACATATGGAACGAATGGAGCATAGTGCCATCAATGGTATTTTTCACTTTTCATACAACTTTTTTTAAGTAACTCTACCGAGTCTGTGTACCAGTTAGATATGTTCAACTTAAAAGTTCCACAACTCGAGTCAGACCCTAATGCCAAACTTAAGATTTCACATGATGATGGGGCAAGGCATATGGAACGAATTGAGCATAGTGCCATCAAAGGTATTTTTCACTTTTCATACAACTTTTTTTAAGTAACTCCACCGAGTCTGTGTACCGGTTAGATATGTTCAACTTAAAAGTTCCACAACTCGAGTCAGACCCTAAGGCCAAACTTAAGATTTCACATGATGATGGGGCAAGACATATGGAACGAATTGAGCATAGTGCCATCAATGGTATTTTTCACTTTTCATACAACTTTTTTTAAGTAACTCCACCGAGTCTATGTACCGGTTAGATATGTTCAACTTAAAAGTTCCACAACTCGAGTCAGACCCTAAGGCCAAACTTAAGATTTCACATGATGATGGGGCAAGACATATGGAACGAATTGAGCACAGTGCCATCAATGGTATTTTTCACTTTTCATACAACTTTTTTTAAGTAACTCCACCGAGTCTGTGTACCGGTTAGATATGTTCAACTTAAAAGTTCCACAACTCGAGTCAGACCCTAAGGCCAAACTTAAGATTTCACATGATGATGGGGCAAGACATATGGAACGAATGGAGCATAGTGCCATCAATGGTATTTTTCACTTTTCATACAACTTTTTTTAAGTAACTCTACCGAGTCTGTGTACCAGTTAGATATGTTCAACTTAAAAGTTCCACAACTCGAGTCAGACCCTAATGCCAAACTTAAGATTTCACATGATGATGGGGCAAGGCATATGGAACGAATTGAGCATAGTGCCATCAATGGTATTTTTCACTTTTCATACAACTTTTTTTAAGTAACTCCACCGAGTCTGTGTACCGGTTAGATATGTTCAACTTAAAAGTTCCACAACTCGGGTCAGACCCTAAGGCCAAACTTAAGATTTCACATGATGATGGGGCAAGACATATGGAACGAATTGAGCATAGTGCCATCAAAGGTATTTTTCACTTTTCATACAACTTTTTTTAAGTAACTCTACCGAGTCTGTGTACCAGTTAGATATGTTCAACTTAAAAGTTCCACAACTCGAGTCAGACCCTAATGCCAAACTTAAGCTTTCACATGATGATGGGGCAAGACATATGGAACGAATTGAGCATAGTGCCATCAATGGTATTTTTCACTTTTCCTACAACTTTTTTTAAGTAACTCCACCGAGTCTGTGTACCGGTTAGATATGTTCAACTTAAAAGTTCCACAACTCGAGTCAGACCCTAAGGCCAAACTTAAGATTTCACATGATGATGGGGCAAGACATATGGAACGAATTGAGCATAGTGCCATCAATGGTATTTTTCACTTTTCATACAACTTTTTTTAAGTAACTCCACCGAGTCTGTGTACCGGTTAGATATGTTCAACTTAAAAGTTCCACAACTCGGGTCAGACCCTAAGGCCAAACTTAAGATTTCACATGATGATGGGGCAAGACATATGGAACGAATTGAGCATAGTGCCATCAAAGGTATTTTTCACTTTTCATACAACTTTTTTTAAGTAACTCTACCGAGTCTGTGTACCAGTTAGATATGTACAACTTAAAAGTTCCACAACTCGAGTCAGACCCTAATGCCAAACTTAAGCTTTCACATGATGATGGGGCAAGACATATGGAACGAATTGAGCATAGTGCCATCAATGGTATTTTTCACTTTTCGTACAACTTTTTTTAAGTAACTCCACCGAGTCTGTGTACCGGTTAGATATGTTCAACTTAAAAGTTCCACAACTCGGGTCAGACCCTAATGCCAAACTTAAGATTTCACATGATGATGGGGCAAGGCATATGGAACGAATTGAGCACAGTGCCATCAAAGGTATTTTTCACTTTTCATACAACTTTTTTTAAGTAACTCCACCGAGTCTGTGTACCGGTTAGATATGTTCAACTTAAAAGTTCCACAACTCGAGTCAGACCCTAAGGCCAAACTTAAGATTTCACATGATGATGGGGCAAGACATATGGAACGAATTGAGCACAGTGCCATCAATGGTATTTTTCACTTTTCATACAACTTTTTTTAAGTAACTCCACCGAGTCTGTGTACCGGTTAGATATGTTCAACTTAAAAGTTCCACAACTCGAGTCAGACCCTAAGGCCAAACTTAAGATTTCACATGATGATGGGGCAAGACATATGGAACGAATTGAGCATAGTGCCATCAATGGTATTTTTCACTTTTCATACAACTTTTTTTAAGTAACTCTACCGAGTCTGTGTACCGGTTAGATATGTTCAACTTAAAAGTTCCACAACTCGAGTCAGACCCTAAGGCCAAACTTAAGATTTCACATGATGATGGGGCAAGACATATGGAACGAATTGAGCACAGTGCCATCAATGGTATTTTTCACTTTTCATACAACTTTTTTTAAGTAACTCCACCGAGTCTGTGTACCGGTTAGATATGTTCAACTTAAAAGTTCCACAACTCGAGTCAGACCCTAAGGCCAAACTTAAGATTTCACATGATGATGGGGCAAGACATATGGAACGAATTGAGCATAGTGCCATCAATGGTATTTTTCACTTTTCCTACAACTTTTTTTAAGTAACTCCACCGAGTCTGTGTACCGGTTAGATATGTTCAACTTAAAAGTTCCACAACTCGAGTCAGACCCTAAGGCCAAACTTAAGATTTCACATGATGATGGGGCAAGACATATGGAACGAATTGAGCACAGTGCCATCAATGGTATTTTTCACTTTTCATGCAACTTTTTTTAAGTAACTCTGCCGAGTGTGTGTACCGGTAAGATATATGAAGCTGAAAAGTTTCATAACTCGGCTCATCCCCACTCGTTAAGGACGAGATTGCACATGGTGATGGGGTTAGGTATATGTAACAATTTGGACATAGTGCCATCAATGGTATTTTCCACTTTTCATATAACTTTTTTTAAATAACTCTGCCGAGTGTGTGTACCGGTAAGATATATAAAGCTGAAAAGTTCTATAACTCGGCTCATCCCCACTCGTTAAGGACGAGATTGCACATGGTGGTGGGGTTAGGTATATGTAACAATTTGGACATAGTGCCATCAATGGTATTTCCCACTTTTCATATAACTTTTTTAAAATAACTCTGCCGAGTGTGTGTACCGGTAAGATATATGAAGCTGGAAAGTTCCATAACTCGGCTCATCCCCACTCGTTAAGGACGAGATTGCACATGGTGATGGGGTTGAGTGTATATAACAATTTGGACATAGTGCCATCAATGGTATTTTCCACTTTTCATATAACTTTTTTAAATAACTCTGCCGAGTGTGTGTACCGGTAAGATATATGAAACTGAAAAGTTCCATAACTCGGCTCATTCCCACTCGTTAAAAACGAGATTGCACATGGTGATGGGGTTGAGTATATGTAACACTTTGGACATAGTGCCATCAATGGTATTTTCCACTTTTCATAAATTTTTTTTTGAATAACTCTGCCGAGTGTGTGTACCGGTAAGATTTATGAAGCTGAAAAGTTCCATAACTCGGCTCATCCCCACTCGTTAAGGACGAGATTGCACATGGTGATGGGGTTAGGTATATGTAACAATTTGGACATAGTGCCATCAATGGTATTTTCCACTTTTCATATAACTTTTTTTAAATAACTCTGCCGAGTGTGTGTACCGGTAAGATATATGAAGCTGAAAAGTTCTATAGCTCGGCTCATCCCCACTCGTTAAGGACGAGATTGCACATGGTGATGGGGTTAGGTATATGTAGCAATTTGGACATAGTGCCATCAATGGTATTTTCCACTTTCCATATAACTTTTTTTTCAAAACTCTGCCGAGTGTGTGTACCGGTAAGATATATGAAGCTGAAAAGTTCCATAACTCGGCTCATCCCCACTCGTTAAGGACGAGATTGCACATGGTGATGGGGTTAGGTATATGTAACAATTTGGACATAGTGCCATCAATGGTATTTTCCACTTTTCATATATTTTTTTTTAAATAACTCTGCCGAGTGTGTGTACCGGTAAGATATATGAAGCTGAAAGTTCCATAACTCGGCTCATCCCCACTCGTTAATCATTTAACGTTCAAGCAGATTAATCGATATTCACGGTATTACAAGGATCAAAGCTGCTGCTGCTATTCGTTGCAACAGCTGCTGCTGATATCAACTGCCACTGCTGCTGACTGATTCATTCTGATTTATTAGGTCTATAATTCTGTCGACCGTGCTTGGGAAAGCAACCATATAACGACCAAACAGATCAATCGAAATTCGCGGTAAAAAAAGGATCCTCAGCCGCTGCTACAGCTACATCTGCTGCTGATATCAGCTGCCGCTGCTTTTAAGTAAGGATTGCTGTTGTCGCTGTCTAGAACTAATATGACCAGTTTACTTCTTCTTTTTTTGGCAACGTAGACTTTAAATTTTATAATCCATTCGTCTCCGAATGACCAGTTTGGGCTGAAACAGCCGCTTATATAGGCCAAAATAACTCTTTCTGAATTACTAGTTTTATAATTCTGTCGACCGTGCTTGGGAAAGCAATCATGTAATGATCAAACAGATCAACCGAAATTTGGTTTTCAACATTCTCTTATATAGACCAAATAATTCTCTCTGAATTACTTGGTCTATAATTCTGTCGGCCGTGCTTGGGAAAGCAATCATGTAATGATCAAACAGATCAACCGAAATTTGGTTTTCAACATTATCTTATATAGACCAACTGACCAAATAATTCTCTCTGAATTACTTGGTCTATAATTCTGTCGACCGTGCTTGGGAAAGCAATCATATAACGATCAAACAGATTGACCGAAATTTGCTTTTCAGCATTTACTTATATAGACCAACTAATTCTCTCTGAATTACTTGGTCTATAATTCTGTCGACCGTGCTCGGGAAAGCAATCATAACGATCAAACAGATCAACCGAAATTTTCTTTCCAAAATTCTCTCATATAGACCAAATAATTCTTTCTGGATTACTTGGTCTATAATTCAGGCCCGTAGCTACCTTATGGGTTAGACCACCCCCCCACGCGATTGCATTGCCTTTGCGCAGTTTTCCTATTTCGTATAAATGCTGCGAATTTATTAACTATTCATACTTTTCAGATTAGCTGCTGTATATTTAAGCTGAATGTAATACTTTTACATTACTTCCTGCATGAAAAAACATCAGAAAAACATTTTTGCCCCACCACGCAAGACGGAGTAGCTACGGCACTGCTATAATTCTGCCGACTGTGCTTGGGAAAGCAATAAGAGATCGAAATTTGCGTTTTTACAAGGCTTGGCAATTTCCAATTAAACAATAGTTCGAATAATAAAATTATAATTTTCTGCATTTGGGAGCAACGAAAACTAATTATTTACATATGGAACGAATTGAGCACAGTGCCATCAATGGTATTTTTCACTTTTCATACAACTTTTTTTAAGTAACTCCACCGAGTCTGTGTACCGGTTAGATATGTTCAACTTAAAAGTTCCACAACTCGAGTCAGACCCTAATGCCAAACTTAAGATTTCACATGATGATGGGGCAAGACATATGGAACGAATTGAGCACAGTGCCATCAATGGTATTTTTCACTTTTCATACAACTTTTTTTAAGTAACTCCACCGAGTCTGTGTACCGGTTAGATATGTTCAACTTAAAAGTTCCACAACTCGAGTCAGACCCTAATGCCAAACTTAAGATTTCACATGATGATGGGGCAAGACATATGGAACGAATTGAGCACAGTGCCATCAATGGTATTTTTCACTTTTCATACAACTTTTTTTAGGTAACTCCACCGAGTCTGTGTACCGGTTAGATATGTTCAACTTAAAAGTTCCACAACTCGAGTCAGACCCTAAGGCCAAACTTAAGAATTCACATGATGATGGGACAAGACATATGGAACGAATTGAGCATAGTGCCATCAATGGTATTTTTCACTTTTCATACAACTTTTTTTAAGTAACTCCACCGAGTCTGTGTACCGGTTAGATATGTTCAACTTAAAAGTTCCACAACTCGAGTCAGACCCTAATGCCAAACTTAAGATTTCACATGATGATGGGGCAAGACATATGGAACGAATTGAGCACAGTGCCATCAATGGTATTTTTCACTTTTCATACAACTTTTTTTAAGTAACTCCACCGAGTCTGTGTACCGGTTAGATATGTTCAACTTAAAAGTTCCACAACTCGAGTCAGACCCTAATGCCAAACTTAAGATTTCACATGATGATGGGGCAAGACATATGGAACGAATTGAGCACAGTGCCATCAATGGTATTTTTCACTTTTCATACAACTTTTTTTAAGTAACTCCACCGAGTCTGTGTACCGGTTAGATATGTTCAACTTAAAAGTTCCACAACTCGAGTCAGACCCTAAGGCCAAACTTAAGAATTCACATGATGATGGGACAAGACATACGAATTGAGCATAGTGCCATCAATGGTATTTTTCACTTTTCATACAACTTTTTTTAAGTAACTCCACCGAGTCTGTGTACCGGTTAGATATGTTCAACTTAAAAGTTCCACAACTCGAGTCAGACCCTAAGGCCAAACTTGAAATTTCACATGATGATGGGACAAGACATATGGAACGAATTGAGCATAGTGCCATCAATGGTATTTTTCACTTTTCATACAACTTTTTTAAGTAACTCTGCCATGTCTGTGTACCGGTTAGATATGTTCAACTTAAAAGTTCCACAACTCGAGTCAGACCCTAAGGCCAAACTTGAAATTTCACATGATGATGGGGCAAGACATATGGAACGAATTGAGCATAGTGCCATCAATGGTATTTTTCACTTTTCATACAACTTTTTTAAGTAACTCTGCCATGTCTGTGTACCGGTTAGATATGTTCAACTTAAAAGTTCCACAACTCGAGTCAGACCCTAAGGCCAAACTTAAGATTTCACATGATGATGGGGCAAGACATATGGAACGAATTGAGCATAGTGCCATCAATGGTATTTTTCACTTTTCATACAACTTTTTTTAAGTAACTCTGCCATGTCTGTGTACCGGTTAGATATGTTCAACTTAAAAGTTCCACAACTCGAGTCAGACCCTAAGGCCAAACTTAAGATTTCACATGATGATGGGGCAAGACATATGGAACGAATTGAGCATAGTGCCATCAATGGTATTTTTCACTTTTCATACAACCTTTTTTTAAGTAACTCCACCGTGTCTGTGTACCGGTTAGATATGTTCAACTTAAAAGTTCCACAACTCGAGTCAGACCCTAAGGCCAAACTTAAGATTTCACATGATGATGGGGCAAGATATATGGAACGAATTGAGCATAGTGCCATCAATGGTATTTTTCACTTTTCATACAACATTTTTTAAGTAACTCCACCAAGTCTGTGTACCGGTTAGATATGTTCAACTTAAAAGTTCCACAACTCGAGTCAGACCCTCAGGCCAAACTTTAGATTTCACATGATGATGGGGCAAGACATATGGAACGAATTGAGCATAGTGCCATCAATGGTATTTTTCACTTTTCATACAACTTTTTTTAAGTAACTCCACCGAGTCTGTGTACCGGTTAGATATGTTCAACTTAAAAGTTCCACAACTCGAGTCAGACCCTAAGGCCAAACTTAAGATTTCACATGATGATGGGGCAAGACATATGGAACGAATTAAGCATAGTGCCATCAATGGTATTTTTCACTTTTCATACAACTTTTTTTAGGTAACTCTACCGAGTCTGTGTACCGGTTAGATATGTTCAACTTAAAAGTTCCACAACTCGAGTCAGACCCTAAGGCCAAACTCAAGATTTCACATGAAGGTGAGGCAAGACATATGGAACGAATTGAGCATAGTGCCATCAATGGTATTTTTCACTTTTCATACTACTTTTTTTAAGTAACTCCACCGAGTCTGTGTACCGGTTAGATATGTTCAACTTAAAAGTTCCACAACTCGAGTCAGACCCTCAGGCCAAACTTTAGATTTCACATGATGATGGGGCATGACATATGGAACGAATTGAGCATAGTGCCATCAATGGTATTTTTCACTTTTCATACAACTTTTTTTAAGTAACTCCACCGAGTCTGTGTACCGGTTAGATATGTTCAACTTAAAAGTTCCACAACTCGAGTCAGACCCTAATGCCAAACTTAAGATTTCACATGATGATGGGGCAAGACATATGAAACGAATTGAGCACAGTGCCATCAATGGTATTTTTCACTTTTCATACAACTTTTTTTAAGTAACTCTGCCATGTCTGTGTACCGGTTAGATATGTTCAACTTAAAAGTTCCACAACTCGAGTCAGACCCTAAGGCCAAACTTAAGATTTCACATGATGATGGGGCAAGACATATGAAACGAATTGAGCATAGTGCCATCAATGGTATTTTTCACTTTTCATACAACTTTTTTTAAGTAACTCTGCCATGTCTGTGTACCGGTTAGATATGTTCAACTTAAAAGTTCCACAACTCGAGTCAGACCCTAAGGCCAAACTTAAGATTTTACATGATGATGGGGCAAAACATATGGAACGAATTGAGCATAGCGCCATCAATGATATTTTTCACTTTTCATACAACTTTTTTTAAGTAACTCTACCGAGTCTGTGTACCGGTTAGATATGTTCAACTTAAAAGTTCCACAACTCGAGTCAGACCCTAAGGCCAAACTTAAGATTTCACATGATGATGGGGCAAGATATATGAAACGAATTGAGCATAGTGCCATCAAAGGTATTTTTCACTTTTCATACAATTTTTTTTAAGTAACTCTACCGAGTCTGTGTACCGGTTAGATATGTTCAACTTAAAAGTTCCACAACTCGAGTCAGACCCTAAGGTCAAACTTAAGATTTCACATGATGATGGGGCAAGATATATGAAACGAATTGAGCATAGTGCCATCAATGGTATTTTTCACTTTTCATACAACTTTTTTTAAGTAACTCCACCGAGTCTGTGTACCGGTTAGATATGTTCAACTTAAAAGTTCCACAACTCGAGTC
Source organism: Wyeomyia smithii (assembly GCF_029784165.1). Taxonomy (NCBI): domain Eukaryota; kingdom Metazoa; phylum Arthropoda; class Insecta; order Diptera; family Culicidae; genus Wyeomyia; species Wyeomyia smithii. The sequence goes on from NW_026599212.1 coordinate 21,982, forward strand.
AGACCCTAAGGCCAAACTTAAGATTTCACATGATGATGGGGCAAGACATATGAAACGAATTGAGCATAGTGCCATCAATGGTATTTTTCACTTTTCATACAACTTTTTTTAAGTAACTCTGCCATGTCTGTGTACCGGTTAGATATGTTCAACTTAAAAGTTCCACAACTCGAGTCAGACCCTAAGGCCAAACTTAAGATTTTACATGATGATGGGGCAAAACATATGGAACGAATTGAGCATAGTGCCATCAATGGTATTTTTCACTTTTCATACAACTTTTTTTAAGTAACTCTACCGAGTCTGTGTACCGGTTAGATATGTTCAACTTAAAAGTTCCACAACTCGAGTCAGACCCTAAGGCCAAACTTAAGATTTCACATGATGATGGGGCAAGACATATGGAACGAATTGAGCATAGTGCCATCAATGGTATTTTTCTCTTTTCATACAACTTTTTTTAAGTAACTCTGCCATGTCTGTGTACCGGTTAGATATGTTCAACTTAAAAGTTCCACAACTCGAGTCAGACCCTAAGGCCAAACTTAAGATTTCACATGATGATGGGGCAAGATATATGAAACGAATTGAGCATAGTGCCATCAAAGGTATTTTTCACTTTTCATACAATTTTTTTTTAAGTAACTCTACCGAGTCTGTGTACCGGTTAGATATGTTCAACTTAAAAGTTCCACAACTCGAGTCAGACCCTAAGGTCAAACTTAAGATTTCACATGATGATGGGGCAAGATATATGAAACGAATTGAGCATAGTGCCATCAATGGTATTTTTCACTTTTCATACAACTTTTTTTAAGTAACTCCACCGAGTCTGTGTACCGGTTAGATATGTTCAACTTAAAAGTTCCACAACTCGAGTCAGACCCTAAGGCCAAACTTAAGATTTCACATGATGATGGGGCAAGACATATGGAACGAATTAAGCATAGTGCCATATGGCAGAGCTGAATGCCACCACGGGTCGGTAATTGGCGATTACTGAAGGCCACGGAAGTGCTCACTGCTAGCAAGCAGTCCCGGACCATCAGCGGGAGCTAGCCTAGGTCGTGGCGAGATTTAGGCACTGGGCCGCTGAATTCTCGCAAAAGCCACACTGGCCGGAAGCAGCTCCGACGGAGCGAGTAGTGCCGCTCCCACCACCCAAATGCACTATACCGGCCATTGGGACTGATGCCAGTAATGTTCCCAATTACGGCAACTGGTCGCATCACTATAGGATAAGAGTCGGATTTCGTTTTCGTACCATGATTTTGGGCTGGCACCTGCGCCGAGCTCCCTTAGTAATGTCGTGTGATAACGGCTTGAAACGGCGAGATTACAACCGGTGCAGGGGTCTCCGTCCCGTAAAACCTGGCAGGCCTTCCAGTACGTTCCGAGTCCATTGCCGGGTGGGAACCCGGCAGGAGTAGGATCAGATGTCTTTTCCTGACTTGCGCCGGTCGGGGGTGTCATAGTTGCCCATAAGGCGCTATGGCAGCCGCCCCTAGCCATGGCCTCACTGCTCCGGCATAGACTACCTTGGGACCATTTAGGCGACTACTCCATTATGGATAAGGATAGCGGCTGGTAGGGGGACCCAATAAACAAAAATGTTGAACTCAAAAACAAAAGAGACGGGTGCGGAGGGGTTACCAAATCCCTTCGCACGAGGTGGCATCCAGCGGTCTCCGCAGAAGAAGGCGGAGACGGATGCGGCGAAGTCTGGAGGTGGAAAAACGGCGAATCCGTCGGTGTCCACACCAGACATCTCGGTAGACGGTCCCTTGCTAGTAAAGACCGTCGAAAGGTGTATGGACACGCGGCCAAGAGTGGCGGCGCTGTCTGAACAACTCGATGCCATAATCGAGTTCTTGGCGAACAGGCGAAACATCGCTGGCGACCTGAAGCAGAGCCTCCTCCTGCTTCGGAGCACCATTGATGAAGCCAGAAAGGAGCACGAAGAACTCGTAGCTCGGGTGAAGGCGGCTGAGAAAGCGGCCAGGACCGGGAGGGCGACTGCATCTAAAGAGGAGCGGCCAGAGGACCAAAAAAGGTCAAAAAGGCGCGGAGTAGGGGTGATGCCCTCATACTCAAGACGGATGGGTCGAAGTACTCAGAAGTCTTGAAGAAGATGAGGGGGGAAACCCAGCTCAAGGATCTGGGGGCGGATGTGCGGAGCATCCGCCGATCTCGCACTGGCGAGATGATACTTGAGCTCCGGAAGGACGCCAAGAACAAGGGGGCTACCTACAAAACGGTAGCTGAAAAGGTCCTAGGGAAGGAGGTGCAAGTGCGGGCACTCACCTCAGAAGTGACTCTCCAGCTTAAAAACCTGGACGAAATCACTGAGGGGTGCGACATTGCACAAGCCCTAAAAGCGAAGTGCGGGGTGGAGGTGGCTAAGGAGTCAATCCGCCTCCGCAAAGGTCCGGCGGGGACCCAGATAGCTACCTTCCGACTAACGTCGGCGGACGCTAACCTGGCCCTGAAAGAGGGCAAGTTGAAGGTCGGCTGGTCTGTATGTCCTCTGGGCATACTACAGCAACCAGACATTTGCTTCCGGTGCTTTGAGGGCGGACATAAGTCCTGGACCTGCAAGGGGCCCGATAGGAGCCAGCTGTGCAGGCGTTGTGGAGATGCAGGCCATAAAGCAAAGGACTGTGTGGAGTCTCCCAAGTGCATGGTATGTTCCGGGAAACGGGACGCCAAACACTTAATGGGAGGCCCCAGGTGCCCAGCCGGTAAGGGTGACGCAACTGAACCTGAACCATTGCTTCGCGGCTCAGCAGCTGCTACACCAAGCAGCCACTGAGTCGTTGTCGGACATCGCCGTCATATCGGATCCCTACCGCATCCCTCCCGGAAACGGTAATTGGGTTGCGGATAAGTCCAGTTTGGCGGCCATATGTACGACGAGCAAGTTCCCGGTTCAGGAGGTTGTCTCAACCTCAGAAGAAGGGTACGTAGTTGCTAAGGTAAACGGAGTGTTCTACTGCAGTTGCTATGCTCCGCCACGTTG
>NW_026599213.1:0-25000 GCF_029784165.1 Wyeomyia smithii
CCCAGCTCGAACCGTTTGCCTTTTTGATGAATGGTAAAAGTGTGAGGTTCACTTTCGAATGGCGATAATTTGGTGAAACCGGAGAGAAGAAATCCAGATGAAAAGGTCCTAAAAATAGCTTCCTCCTACGATGATCTGCCGGGCGGCGGTGGAGCTATGAAAGGCAATTAAAGCTTCTGGTTTTCCTCCGGGCGCGACCCTGCCGGCTCTTTTACACACAAAAATCGACTGAAGAGGACGTACTTGGCACGGACACTTGGCTCTTTTCGAAACAGGGCTGTCTTAACTCGTTCAATCTGGAAGCCATGCAAAATGCCGGCCGTCTCGAAGTAAAGAAATTTATCGCTTCTCGGCACTTTAAGTAATTATCAGTAAATCTGCGCACCCAGCCCAGGTCCGGACTTTTCGGCCGGCCAGGCCGGTGGTGGCCGCAGCCGGAATGAAAAATTGCAATCACATGTTTGTTAGCACATTTTCAGTGCAATTATCGTCTGTTACAAATTATTGCTGCTTTCGTCCGTACGCACGTAGTGCCTTGGCGAAGGGATAATGCTGCTGCCAGTTACTGAACCGTGGTGTGACCACTTTTCTGTCGTGTCTGCTTGATGATTTGAGTTCCCGTTGAACGTGGTCTCTGTTGGAACATTGTTGCTTTTGATTTGTTTGTTGCTTTTGGCTGCAGTTTTCGGAAGTTTCATGTCACAATATTGTAGATTAACAAGGAGAGGTAAATATTCCGAAACTGGGACAAAATGTCATTGAACCAGATGTGGTTAAAAGAAGTCAATGAACCGATGTTGAATTAAGAACAACGGAAAAATCGCCCTTGAGACCCGAAAAAGTCAACGATAAAATAAAAAATTTAAAAAAAACAATACGAAAAAATACTAATATATCAGATTGAGCACAGAAAAGCGAAGAACGCTCACAAATACTAGAAAGAGCAATAAAATTTCATTCTGAATGATGTCTAGAGTGATGCAAAAACAAGAAACAGGAAACGAAAAAGTTAAAGAATATTTCAGAGCTAGCTTGGAATGTCACAAAAACGCTTTAGATGTGAAAAGTTTTAAACAATTCCAAAATTCAAGAAAGAAAATGATTTCAAATTGAACTAAACATAGCGAAAAATCGTCTTGGAAGGTCCGAAAAGTTCAATAATAAAAATAAACCAGATTGGGTGCGCAAAAACAAAAACGACCAAAAACGATAACGATTTTAAAATGGGCTCAAAACAAAAATGATTCCGTATTTGGCTCAGAATAGTGGAAAATCATCTCTGAGGACAAAACGTATCCAAAAGAGGATATTATCGTAAATTTGGGTGAGACCAAGAAGTGGTCAAGTAATTATCACAAATTAAGCTCAAAAAGGCACAAAATCGTCAAAAAAAAACGAAAAAGAGTAAAATCACTTCGCTCTCAAAATGACAATTTGTATGAGAAAAAACCACTGTATCTTTCAGCAATCAATCTCAAATGGTTGCACTGTTAACTTTCTCTAGCTCAAATTTCTGCATGATCTCCACAGTACGTGATTAACGTTTCGAAGGGTTTCAAATTTATGATTTGCTGACTGAAAGATCCACTCAATTAGCGCGACCATTCGTGGGCTGGCCGATTATTTGTCAAGTGTCCCAAGCGTTCAGTGGATCAACCGGGTCACATCTCTACTCCAACCAGGCAACCGAAGTTGAGAATATCACAAGGATGTTTGGTGACTTGTGAAGTGACGAGCCACGGACCATTAATCACGTCGCCTAATGCCAATTCCATTCTGAGGATCGTCAACCCGTACCCTGCAGCATATGGCGATATGGCATTGCGCTGCATATGTGTACCTAAATCTGCAACCGGAGCGCGTAGGACTATTGACTGCACGAATCAACCATAACCGAGTCGTCGCTTTGTCGTCACACGAAAATCTTATTAATTAGTCAGCGATCCTGTCGCGAAGTGAAACATCATTTTCCTCACGATTACACCAAAAGAGACTGTGTTGTGATTCGCTAAACGTCTACGATCAGGCGGTGCGTAACCGACAGCTTCGACTGTGTCAGGGAGGACACTAAAAATAGAACGAGTGAAAATTTGAAAAATCGTTTGCGGAATTTAATTAGCGAAATATTTTCCTGCTTCGCTGACAGGGACGAATGAATCTGTTTTTCTGCACGGCAGCCGTCAGTTTGCTACTGGTTTCGCACACCCAATGCGCAGATTGAGTTGCGTCGGTGATGTACAACTCTTTTTTCTTAAATAATTAACGAATCTAACTGAAGAGTTTCAAAATAAGTCCTACATTCCAACCAAAAAACTGCCACCCAGATCTCTCCGCTCTATATGCCATTTGCCAGAGCTTGTAAACGTGCGAATATTTCCCACTTCCACACTCACCCTATACACTCACTCACTCTTACTTTCTCTTTCCTTTCTGCGCACTCGCATGCACGGGAAAAGTGGCAGAAAGGAATTCATGTGGAGGTCTTAATTAGAGTGTAATCTGATGTTTGATGAGTCGTTTAAATTCCTTTTGATGTACAGCGTCTGGTCCTGTCTGCCAGGCCTGACAGGAAGAGTAGCACCGTTTAATGCTTCCTACCCCAAAGCAGAACGCACCGAAAAGTACCGAACCTCCGGCGAACCATCTCGCTGTTGCATTAAAATCGAATTTATGCCCAGCAAGCATTAATACGAAATATTTTTTTCATTCGACGCATTAAAATGACTCGAAAGAGTGAAAAATACCGAAATGAGACCATTTGATGATCTCCCGTCCGAAATAATGCAAAGTGAAATCATTTTCAAGCGCTACCCCTAGAGCTGTGGTGTAATTTTCGCTTGAACCGTTGTGACTAATGACAGTGGGATGTGGCTGATCATTAGCAGTGATTCTTTTTCTTTTCTTTTTTTTCTGTCACAAAATCTGCCACACTGCTGCCAAGTGGCGAAGATGAGAATTTTTCAACATTTATTACTTTCCAAGCGACTACCCAAACAACCCATTCGTGTTAGTTTTTCGACCAACGATAAACTAGCAATCATACCCTCCGATTGTATCTTACGTACGAGCAGCATACCAGATATCTCAATCTGCACTGCACACGAATGCCGTAGGCTGAAACCCTGGAAGAGCGCACAAAATGTTCTGCTGCAATTGTGCAGCCAAAGGAGCATCGACCAGGGCAATAAAATTAGTAACACTTGTTCCTGGGTTTATCAAAGCAAAATAATTGATAATAAATTTCAGACATTCTATTATCCTTAAGCCAAAAGATTCAGTTATCCGCACCCCTTGGCAGTGCCACGGCTAGCTGGCACTGCCGCAGGAGGGTCATCGAAAAGGGATTGCACTGCGGCACAGTTGATACGATTGCTGCAGCTTTTATTTGCGAAATCGAAGCCCATCCAGGCTAGTTGCTTTTTATTCGGAACGGACAGTGCACGCAGCACTCGTTCGGAATAACGCTAACGCATTTGTGAATGTCGGGGATTTGCTGGGCCGATACAACCGAAACAGTGCGGAAGCCGTCGTATTAAACCGATTTCAATTTATTTGCTTAGAAGGTAATAAAGTTTCACGAAATCGCACTTGTTTTTGTTCGAGATTCCGGAGAGGTATTTAGAAAGCTGCCAACGGGCCCCGGCTGATGAAACTGGCAGGTTTTAAAATCAAGCTACTGTCGAATCAGTAAACGAAGTTACAAACATTGAGTACAGATTAAGTAAAATTATATATTAGACGACTGACATCTTCATTGATCATATCAAATATTTTTCTAGTTTCATAAATCAAATAAGTAGCAAATCATAATTTTTTTGGACTATTCATAGCAACTCTTACAAGAAGAAACATACACTGTATTCAATAAATTCGGATACAATATCAAAATTCCAAAATGAAATGTAAATACATGATTAGGGGCATAATGAGCACACGGGGCGAAATGGGCACCCCTCTTCTATGCGAAATTACGCAATTTCTAATACAATATGGTATGTGGAACTCTTCAGTAGTTACTACAGTATAACTTTATGTAGAACAAAAGTGGTTTGTCTGTTTAAAATTTGGAAATATATTGAAAAAATCAACTTGGTTCCCGGATGTTGGAAAAGCTATTATTTTTGCGCACTACAAAATAAGCTTCTACGGTTGTTTAAATAGCTCAATCAACTATGTAAACACATTAATATGACGTATGGGTCGTACCCCGAATTTCACCATCATTGAAGTTTTGATTTTAGCTATAATTAGTATTAAAATCTCATGTTAACTTTAACTAATTCGATAGGGGCGAAATGGTCCCCATTAGGTGGGGTGAAATGAGCACACCTGGTCACATAAACTTACCTGAAATTCATCTTAGTAGACTTGTGAGTTTGTCTGTTTCCATAGTCAGTGTTTGTTTACAGTGATGGTGCGAACATATATTCGAAAATCTTTGAGACCGAATCGGCCAGAAAAAGGGACTGCAGGCAGAATTTGCTACCATAAGGCGCGACGGAACATTCACGAAACAAACCGCCTAATATCACGGCATCCCGCGACAAACGTTGGTCCATTAGTTGAACTTCTACACAGTTTCAAGATATGTTCTATATAAAAGCTTATTATACCCCGTGGGTGCTCATTACGCCCCATTGGGGTGCTCATTGTGCCTCACACATCGACTGATTGCTAGTTTTTGAAGCATGAATCTAATTTGTGTTTTTCACCATTATACGATAAACTTTTCAATTTGTGAATAGTGTACTTTTAATTATAGATAGTTAATGCAAGTTTTGCACTGAAGACAGCTTAAAATTTTTGTCGTTTTCCATGCTTAAATCAGCAACCAAGTTAGGGTGCTCATTATGCCCCTATTCCCCCTATCACACATTTAATCGCTTCAATATTCAATAGTAGCTTGGGAGCTTGGCGGCCATTCATGTTTATTAGGGTGCCAATCATCGTATGGAAAAAAAGTGACCAGAAAAATAAAAGAAAAAATCACAGGAGGGTTGTGTGCAAAGCCACGACCGTAAGGTTGAAGTAGAATACTTTTACACAGCTCTACTTACGGCTGTACATTAACCTACGGCTGGACGAATCGGTTCGCGCCGCTTTTCGCGTTTAGCCTGGCAGAGGCCTAATGCGCACGGCCAATACAACACAGTTTTCACATTAAAAATTAGACACGGCTTTACTGGAGTAAGTGTTGGCAAATGCATCTACTGCTAATACCGCCGCTATCGTACGAAAGCGCGTCGTTTCATGTGGGGAATAATATCAACAACGAAAAATGACGCGCATCTAAGCACACCCGAACTGTTCCGCCGTGCTGCTTCCATTTACTTCCTTATAACATCGGCCTCATGGAAGTACCGGCTGCACCTACCGCTGAGGCTGTTACCATACTGCTACTGGTACCCAATGCTATTAACTCTTCAAATTAAGTGTTTTATCTGTCCTCGAAAGAACAATTTCATATCGGATATAATGCAATCGCATCTTACCGACAGTAAAATTCTGATGAACAAAATGATCCAACTTTTCCATTAGAGGAAGTGCCGGCTGATGTACGGCAAAAATCTCGCTCGATCGCTCGCGTTGGCGTTCTGCCTGGCAGAGGCCTGAGACCTGGTGACCAACCACAGGGCAAGTGATTTGTTTAATTTGAAGGCACTGCTGAAAAGAGACTTTGCTCAGAAGTTACTGCTGAGTGCTGATATTTGCTGCTACTGCTGTCAACGTTGTGGACGGTCCATCCAGCTCACTATCCGACTGATGAATGTAGCTATTTTTCCCAGAAACACTCTTTTATAGCCGGAGGGTGCTATGAAATAGGCCACGCCTTTCTTTTCAGTTGTACCATTTTCTGATGTTCTTGAGACGAATTATTCCACAATTCTCATTTGATTTAGGTGTATCCAGCGAATAAACACCGATGGTGCTCTCACACACGCAACGATTAACACCCCTAACCGTATTGCGGCTTGTAACATCAAGGGATTTTGTTTGCTCGCTGTTGCGTGTTGCATCATGTTGCAACTTGGCAGCTGGGAGACGACGAAATTCGTTTCATGCTGATTTATTGAATCGACTTCATATTAGCTCTGCATAGTCGAACTAACTGCTTTTGTGAATGCGTTCTAACAGGGCAGTTTGTTACTCAAAATCGGTTATCGGGCCTTTTGCGCTGCCCCAACAATGGGGGTTTAACTCAATAAAGTAAAAATTATACAACTACAACAGAATTTGATTGCATCCCGCACAGAATGTCTGCTTGTGTTGATGCCAGAAAATTATTAACCTTCAATTATTTGTTTATTTGCCTTGAAAAAGGTATTTTGAGATTCAAAACGGTTGCTGATCGCAACCTGTGAGCTGCCCTAACAGTGGGGAAATTAAGATACACGGAGAACATGCACTGTGGAAGCTATTTCACATTCAGTAAATTAGACGGGCGCGACAGATTTAAATTGCTAGGATCCAACACAGAACGCTTGCTTGTGTTGTCAAAAATTATCAACTTTCAATTACTTGTTTACTTGAAAAAGGCATTTTGATGTTCAAAATTTGATTTCCTAATGGCAATCTTCATGCTGCCCCAATACGGAAAAAAATAATGGCAGTCTGGCGACACACGCTGAGGAGAACCGCGCCGCTCCTGAGACGTGGTGACCAACCACAGGGCTAGTGTTGCTGCTAAGAAAGAACGACTGCTGTTGTCGCTGTCTAGAACTATTATGCGCGGCTTCGGCTGAAAAAGGCTCTTATATAGGCCAAATAGCATGTTTTCAATTGCCAGGTATATGATTCTGTCGACCGTGCTTGGGAAGCAATCATATAACGACCAATCAGAGATCGAATTTTTCGTTTTGATAAGGCTCGACTATTTTCAATAGTACAATAGTGTGAATAATAAAATTACAATTATCTTCTTTTGGGCAGATTCTTAGAAGATTTTCCAATCTATTGCTGCAAGAACGAAGGAAATCCATCGAATACCAACCGATTTATTAACATTTGAAATTGGACATATTTTTCATTTTTTTCGGTTTTAGATTTTCATTTCACATCCCTATGTAGCCGAACTTCCTGAGAGAAGTATTCTACTTCAAAAACCATACAAAATGTTCACCTGCTCGAAAAAACACCCTGTGCAAAATTTCAGCTCAATCTGACTTAAAATGGGGTGGCGCAAAGCGATTGAAGTTTGGCTTTTTTGAAAACCGAAAAATCACCCAGAGGGGGGGGAGGCAGTTTACGTGAAGTTTCGGTTTTCGATTTTTTTTATGCCAAATGACTTGAAAACGCATGAAACGTCGAGAATTGGTATCATCTGAATTTTTTTTTTTTTACAAAAATCTACTCTCTGGGACTTGGTCGTTTTTTCAATTGTGAAAGGTGGACTTCGAAATGTTTAGAATTTATCTTTTGAAATTGATTACTAGTCTCTCGAAATAGCTTTTATAATGATATAGACTATAACTAGCATTGAATACATTATGTTTCATTAGGGTGGTTCATTTATTCGACATAGGGTGGTTCATAGTATTGTGTAAAAATGAGTATAAAATGAAAAAAATCACTTTTCACTGAATACCTATAGAAAAATTCCTGAAAATATAATATTTTTTAAATCATTGTCGTTAGGGTCGATATTCAGTGATAGTGAGAGTATAGGGATCTCAATCAGATACGCAACACGATTGACTCGTTGTTTCCGGGTTTGCGTCGTTTCAACAGTTCGATCATACATTTTCTGTCAAGTTTACATCATCAGAACGTGAAACTTTGCATAGACGTTTTTATAGACAAAAGATACCATTTTGTGCTATTGGTTTAATTTTTTGAAACACAATTCAGTTTTTGAAAAGCTATTGAAAAATGCTATTTCGGATAGGTATTAATGCTTACAAAAATTTTTAGAGCCAACACGGTTCGTTTGAGCGGTGTGACATCTTCGGCAAAGTTGTAGATAATAGTTTTGTTTTAAAAAAAAAAAATATGCACTCTAAAAATAAATTATTAATTTTTTGAAAAAAAAATAAAAATAAAAGAAAGTTTAAAATTAATCATCCAAAACAGCCCATTTCACAACAACAGTGGCGGAACTAGACCGACGGTAAATAAGCGAGAATAAAAAACAAAAAAACAGCCCATTTAAAAAAAACTGATTTTTTCCATAAAAACTACGAAAGTTAACCTGAACAACGAAACCGTCCATAGAGAAATCAGAAAAAAAGTTATATTTTTTAATTTTTTTTTTTCACAGGATACATTTTTTTGGAAGAACAAAGTTGTTATCAACAACTTTGCCAGATACACTATGCCAATCAAATAAACCGTTTTGGCTGTAGAAATATTTTTAATTCCTCATAGAGTGCTCTATTGGAAATTTAAAATATGTCTACAGTCGAAACGGCATAGTGTCTTCGGCAAAGTTGTATATAATATTTTGTCCTCCAAAAATGATAACTTTTTCTTTTCTTTATTCCTAAATGATCGGACTGATTCATTGTTTTTGTAATGTTTTGTAGGTTTTATTTAAAAAATTAAGTTTTTGAAAAATGAGCCCTTTTTTTAATTTTAAATCTTTCTTCTAACTTTTTTTTTGAAAAAATAATTTCACTTTTTTAGAAAGACAGAATTATTATCTACAACTTTGTCGAAGACGTCACACCAATCAAACAAACCGAAGCGCCCGAGAGAACCCGTGTAAGCTTATTTAGCTTGCAAACCCAAACTAGTACTGCAGCTGCACTCTGGAATCGCGGAACACTCCTTTAGAACTCAACAATATTGACTCTTGCTGCTGTCCACAATCGATCATTTTGTGCATTGTGCGGCTGTTTTAAGACAAATAGTTTTTTATTAGAAAAACTCGTGACTAGCGTACAGTGATAGTATCATTTTCAAGTTTTTTTTTCAGGAACGTCATGACCTTCATATTTCTTGTAGGCCTTATATCCAAACTTTCCAACTGGTCTCGAGGTACGACGCTGGTTAAACAGGCAAGTTGTCGTTTTTTCGAATTCCGGCTTCAAGGAGACTGTTAGTGTCAGTAGGATAGTAGAACTAGGCCGGCAGTTGTCCTTCACACTGACAGTTGACCGCGAAGCCTCTGTTTAACAAAAAGAAAGTTAAGTTCTGATAGCGGAATCCAGCACCACCAAGAAGAATGCCCTACATCCAAGGTTAGTAACCAAAATAATTTGGACAAATTCAATAGATATATTGAGACAGGGAGAAAATTTTCGATCTGAACTCACAGCTTCAACAACTTGCGGCGTCCTTGCCAATCGTAGCCGACCAGATCTTTCAGGGCCCTCCAAAGAGAATGTATACCTTTTGTTTGTTTTATAAACGAAACCTTGTGTAACCCACCACGATTTCAGACGTTTGAATATTGTGCCAACCAAAAACCGCTCCACCATTGAATTTCTGAAATTGTTTCATCGTGCATCAAAAACAAAACACAACTGACAGCCAAGCGTATTTGTAAGTGCATACATAGAGTAAGTGCTCTTACTCTCACTAATACTTTCTTATAACATACGAGAGAAACGGGAAGACAAGCCCTCGAAAACGTGTATTAGAATATATTCAGCACGGTGTACATTAGGGTGGCGGCGAGAGTCATACCAAATTTCAAAAACCGACCATGGAGGTTTTGTTTATTGACCCAAAAAAACACCCGGTGCAAGATTTCAGCTCAATCGGTCATGATTTAGGGGTGTCTCAAAGCGCTTGAAGTTTCGTTTTTTTGAATCTCGAAAATCCACCCAAGTGAAAATAAATGCAGCTCCTTAATGAAAAATCAAATTTAAGATGTTTAATAAACATTTAAAAAGGTTTACATATGGTTTGGAGCGAGTTGTGAGTCATTTTAGAAATAAGTTTTAAAATATTTCACTTTAAGCCCTTAGTAGCCCGAAAAATAGTTAAAATCGATTTTTAACCATCTTTTTTTAATTCTTTCTCGAGATAATACTAGATCTCGACGATTTATGCGTTTTAGGTCATCTGACATAGCAAAAATATTTGATTTTCCTGTTTTCATGTAGTGGCTTCCCTTTAAAATATTGAGGAGGGTTAAAAAATAAATGTGCTGTGAAGCATCTTTAAATCATGTCCAATTAAGCTGAAATTTTCCACAGGCCATTGTTTGATTGTTTTCCATAAGTACAGTCATTGTCACATTTGTAAACTAAAAACATTTGTAAATCATGTTTAATATATTTATATTTTATTATAACTGCTAATCCTTATATTGATTTCTATTCTAAGGTCAATCCAAACTCCAATTCTATGCTCAATACCAAATATCAATCCTAATATCATTCGCAATTCCAAACCACTCCCCATTTCTAATTCCAATCCTGATCCCAACTAAACCGCATTCCAATTTTCAATCATTTTCTCAATACTTATACCTCGCCAATACCAATTCCAATCCCGAACCTCAATCCCCATTCTAAATCTCAATATTAATCTAAATACCAATTACAATTCCAATCACAAAGCCTAACCCACCCCTTTCTCAATCCCAATCGTTATTATCTATTCCAATTTTAATCGCATTCCCATTTCTAATTATTATCCCTATGCTGTACAATTACAATTTCTAATATCCTAATCTCAATTAGGCCATCCTTCCCGGATTGTTTCGGGATGGGATACCCCAGTAAGTTTTAGTTTTCTCGGGTCCCGGAAAATAATTAGTCAAACCCTGGAAAATAAGATCTGCAATGCAATTTTTTGCCTTTCTCCTAGAAAGGTATAGCAATCACTTGCAAAACCGAAAGTATAAGAGTGCTCCAAAGGGCGAAATGGAGCCTTTTCTGTATGTGTGTGTGTGTGTGTGTGTATGTGCAGATTTTTATTCTCACTCACTTTTCTTAGGGATGGCTGAACCGAATTTCATGAAATTATTTGCAAATGAATGGTCTTATTGTCCCATAACACCCTATTGAATTTTACTGTAATCGGATATATAGTTTAGAGATTATGTATCAAAATGTAAAATTTACGAAACATCAATATCTCAGACACTACACAACCGATTTGATCAATATTATTATCAGATAAGCGGGCTAGTTAAGAGTTAACTGATGAATTATGACAAACACGTGGTTTCAAAGTTTGGCTGCCCTATACGTTCCCATTCCATTTGATAATAATCGAACTTAAGCAACCGTTATGTATTGAATTGTTAATAAAACAACGAAAGTCTATTATCTCAAAGATTACATGACTTGACATGACAAATAACAAACTTCATAACAATTTGATATGTGGCTCAAAAGTTATGGAAAGAGAGAAATTCTAAGACTATTGGAAACGAACCAGCTTTGATCGATATATGTGGCCTTAACATAATTTAAATGTGGTATCGTACTATTTGAACGTTCCAAATCCATTGATTCCTTGCGATGTGTTTAAAGTCTGCAAATGCACGACGAATCAGCCATAGGATATCATCAAAGTCAAATAACAAATCGTTTGTAATGATTGGTTTTATCGATATAACAACATTCTCGACTTTTGGCTTCTGTACATCACCTTAATTTTGAATATATTTATATTGGGTGGTATTCGGTCATTTTCAGCGGATTTTCTGGCTTCAATCTGACACCGTAAATACCCATATGGGGAGGTATTTAGTTATTTTGGTGTCCAGGGTCAATGTTTGGTTTCTATGCATCATCTTGATTACGGAAATATCCATATTGAGTATTATTCGGTCATTTTCGACTGTTTCCTAGAAGTTGCCATTTAGCAATGGTGCCTGAGGACAATTGTTAACTCATTGCATCATTCTGGTTCCAGAGATACTCATATTGGATTGTATTTGGTTATTTTAGGCTATTTTCCACAAACCGGAAGTCGCCATCTTGGATTTCAAAATGGTATCTGTGGTCGAATTTAGCTCCTTTGTATCATTTTAGATCCGGATATTGTTATATTGGGTGGAAATCGGCCATTTTTGGCTGTTTCCCAGAAACCGGAAGTTGCCATCTTACAATCCAAAATGTTGCCTGAGGTCGATTATGGAACATATTTGTTACCTCTAAAAACATTCACCTGCCAAATTTGGTTCCTTTTAGTTGGTTAGCTCTCGAGATGTGCAGAAATTTGTGTTTCATTTGTATGGAACCCCTCTCTTCCAGAAAAGGGAGGGGTGTCGAACCATTATGGACATATTTGTTACCCCTAAAAACATTCACATGCTAAATTTGGTTCCCTTTACTCAGTTAGTTCTTGAGATGTTCAGAACATTGTGTTTAATTTGTATGGCATCCCTCCCTTCCAAAAGAAGGAGGGGTGTCAAAACATTATGAACATATTTTTTACCACTTAAAACATCCACCTGCCAAATTAGGTTCAATTTAGTTGGTTAGCTCTCGAGATGTGCAGAAATTTGTGTTTCATTTGTATGGCACCCCTACTTTCCAGAAAAGGGAAGGGCGTTCAACTATTATGAACATATTAGTTACCTCTTAAAACATCCACATGCCAAATTCGGTTTAATTTGCTTGGTTTGTTTTTGGGTTGTGCAGAAATTTATGTTTCATTTGTATGGGACCCCTCCCTTCCAGAAGAGGGAGGGGTCTGAAACTATCATAGGAACCTTTATCGGCACCGAAAATCCTTACATACAAATTTTGACGTCGATCAGTTCGGTCCTATATGGATCAGACAGACAGACCGAACTGCATTTTTATATGTATAGATTGCAACATCAATATTTTAGAACCTAAAGAGTGAACATAAATTTATTGGATTGCAGCGTTCATGTGAATCTATTTTTACAAATAAAAGCTTGAAAGAGAAAGGCTGGGTCGACCGCTAGGTGGATTAATTTAGGTTTTTTAAATAGAATCCGCTCAATCCATCTGCTCCAAGGCGCAGGCAGTGAAATATTAAAGGAACCTGAAGGGTTTCTTCAAATTGGTACAGAAGTTGAGGAAGGTTTGAGTTTAAAAGAAGTAATGCATTTCGAATTTATGGGTTATTTGATTGACAATCTCCGAAAATTGTTACAGAATGTAATGTCTATAGAACCGATCTCCACAGACAGTAAGCTGATCGTTTTATTGAATCGGGTAACTTCTGCAGCAAGAAACGCTCATCACTAACCGAAGAGAGTCCAAGCATTCTTACGTTCTTGAGTCATATTTTAGGGATAACTATCGACTAGGGTTTTCAAAATAAATTTATTTCAGTGTAGGGTCTCGAATTAATTATTTTCAATATTTTCATAAAAGTGCAAACATTTAATTTCTCAGAAGATATTTCTTGACAACTCTTCTTTATCTTTTGTCATCATTCAGGTGAATCGATTTATATAAAAATAACTTCAACCCTATTCAAATTTTTAGTTTGAATAAAATTCCCAAAAAATATGCAAAGTTGCTTAGAATGAAAAGTTGCCTTAACACCTACAAAGTTTAGAATAGTATAGAATAGTACGGCCTCACATCTACAAAGTTTCAATGAAATTCAAGAGGGTGCTGCAACATTTGTTCGAGTTTGCGCGAAATCCTTAAACTTTTAAATTTGATAATGTATAGATGACGAGTTTTAGAAAATCATTATTTCGTGATTTTTGACATGGACTGAAAATCTCAATTTTTAAATTTTTTTATTAAATACTACAAGGTATAAAGCCCTAGAGTTGTATGAAATGGTGACGTGGGACTAAACATTGTAATTAGGGAAATTTTTGTTACAAAATTTACAGAGTCTGCAGACAGAATCAATGTGTTTTCTCAGCGACTGTACGTGTTTTTTGTATTTTCAGCCTCCCCCGGAAATCAATTTTTGAAATAAATTCAACAATACTCGAAAGAATATCGTTTATGTTTGGCGATATTATACCTGTAGTATTTTTGTTGTGCCAACAACATGTATTTGATAAGGTACAAGCATATCGTGCTTGTTGAAGAAGCACCAAGAATTTCTCGTAATGCGTCAAAGTCAGAATATACTTTATATCCTCAAAAATCTAATCCAATAATACTTATGTATTAAAATGAATGGTTTTGTCTTATTTAACTATGATTAAATTAAGTTTATAATATGGATCTTAGTTTCGAAATAATATGAAAGCCCTTACAAAGGTTCATTAATTACCAAACATAAGAAGATATTTTAAACAAAATTATTAACAAGTTCCAGCGAAAAATCGTAGCCATCAACAATTCCATTGTTTTTTGCTTGGCAATTTTTTTCATTTGCCTAAAACTACATTCGCTGTATTACGAAGACAGCTAATATACGTTTATTATGGTAAAGCTTGGAATAATAATATATCATCTAACAATTTTGAAAATTCACAAGCATTCGCAGGCTCTTACTCTTCTGTTAATGTGTATATTTGGGAATTTACTCTTTCGATACTATCCGGTCGCGATTATTTAGTGAATATCGAAGATAAAATTAAATAAATATCCGTTGCAAAAATTTACAATTCTCGTTTAGTAATTTATGAGATAGATAAACTTTCAATCACCATCAGCAGCAGCACACCTCGATTGCACACAAAAAGAAATGTACGAACAAAAGTGTACCACTGCAATACGAATAGTACCGCTGCAGTACGAATAGAAGAGTACCGCTGCAATCATAGACGACGAGAGACCTACGGTTCTTTACTGCTCTGGTACTGTTGCTTTTACCAGCATGTTTTCTTTCAAGACATCAGTTTTTATTAGGTTCTGAAAGCAGGTTTAAAAATTGTTCAAGAATGGGTATTGTTACAAACTTTTCGGAAAACTTTTACCTTCGAGACATCATATTAGTCTAAGCTCATGGAAGCAAAAAATAATTGACCTATTGGGACGGGGAGACTCCGTCAATTTTTATTTCGATATTGATACAGAGAATATCACAGGGAACGGATGGTGTCCATTCACGTCGTCTGTGCTAGGAATGCTCGCATGTAATTGGTTCATTGTTCGTGTTAATATGTCATTGAAACTTTTTATCAATTTTACCACTTAGCAATGAAATTAGAGTGATAATTAGCATATTACAAAATTGTTATACATTTTATCTATTCAACAACATGTTGGCTATTGTTATCCATCATGTGGTTATGCTGTTATTAAGGTTTGAAATCTGACGCAACATTTGCCAGTTTCATTTCAAATTTCACAGAATGCATCCCAGTATAGTAAACAAAGACGTAGTCCCACGTCAAAATTGGATTGGTGCCTCAACTTCTGAGTTGGCTCCAGTCATATCTAATAAATCACAAAAATAGTGCACTTCCAAAACAAATTTTCGAACTTCATTTCAGTCACCTCTGGGGTACCCCAGGGTTCGCATTTGGGTCCATTTCTTTTCATATTGTATGTAAATGACATTTCCCTCAAACTCAAAAAAATAAACATAATAATCTACGCAGACGATATGAAACTCTTCATGGAAATCAGCAACTCTAACGACGCAGAAGAAGTCAACTTATTCTACACTTGGTGCAATGAAAGCCTACTACAACTCAATGTCAAGGAATGTAACGCAATAACATTTAGTCGAAACATTGAAATACCACTTATTGTAACATCTCTGGGAAATCAAACTGTACAAAAATGCAAGATTGTTAGGAACTTAGGAGTAATCCAAGACACCAAGCTAACCTTTACAGAACACTATAATTCCATCATAAATAAAACAAATAGTATGCTGAGCTTCATTAAGGGGTTATATACCTTTTTGGTTTTCAAAAAACCGAAAAAAAAATTTTTTTTTTTGTTCACACAACATTTATTGACACGGCAGAAAAAAGTTTATTGCATTATCTTCAAATACAACATCTTGAGAACATTTTTACAAATCTTCATAAAGATCTGAGCAATAGGAAGAAAGTTAGAGCGATTTGCAGCGCGCCTCGTCACGGCCGCATAAGCTAAACTTGAAACTTTACACGCGATTATCTCGGAATAGTGTTTTCCGAAAAATGACTGCCGTGACTGATTGCGGGAAAACTACTGAACCGATTTCCTTCAACTTGTTTTTTTAATTTTCGTTATTAAATTCGCCGGTCCTTGGACGATCGCTTTTTGAAACATATAGTTACATTTTGCCGCAGAAAAATTTTTAATGCAATTTTTAGCGCTAAAAAGGGGCATTTTTTTGGGAAAAACGTTCCCGTTTGCACTGAAAACAAAATACCCATAAAAGCGATCGTTCAAGGGCACACTTCTGAACTAATGAAATAATATGAGTTTTTGATTTCGGTTGACCCGCTGAGTCTCTATCAGGATCACCGCAAGCCTCTGCAAAAAATAGTGTTTCGGGGAAACGGCCATTACTCCAGTAATAATTGGTATATCTCAAAATCAAACGTATTTTGTTGTTGTTGATAAACTGTACTTTCAGAAAAATACCCCTTTGATACAATGAAAATGGTGCTATGCACTTAAAAATAAATTCAAACTTCCCTCATTTTTCTCGACCAAGAAGGTATATAACCCCTTAAGCGGTTCAGCCACAATTTTCAAGACCCGTACACTATCACTATTACATATGTTAGACCTATTGTAGAATATTGTAATCTCATATGGAATCCTTATGCTGCCACACACGAAGAACGTGTAGAATCAGTCCAAAAACAATTTCTGCTATACGCGCTTCGCAACTTGAATTGGACTGCATTTCCTCTGCCATCGTATGAAGCACGTTGCATGCTCATTAATCTGCGAACACTTAAACAACGCCGCGAATTTGCAATGCTATTCTTGACATATGACATTATTTCAAATCGTATAGACTCATCTGCATTACTATCACAACTCGGCTTTTATACTCCTTCACGGCATCTTAGAACAAGAAAACATTTTTCAGAAAAACAGTGCAGAACTAATTTTGCAAAAAATGGTCCCATAAATCGAATGATGCGTCAGAAAAATCTACATTGTTAAGCTATCGGCATAACAATATCAAAAGAATAAATTTAAAAAAAATAGGAGGTTGTATCCAAGACACGACCGCATAGTGACGTAGAACTACGCACACTATTAACAAATGCATTGTTGTAAGTTTTTCATTAATGAGTCATAAAGTCTCCAAACGCTTGCTTTGTGCTGCCTCAGCAGTGGGGGAATAAAGACACTGAAAACATGAGCTGTAAAAGCTGCTTAACATTCAGTAAATTGCTAGTATCCAGCACAGATTGCCCGCTTGAGTTGTCAAAAAATGATTAACCTTCAAATACTTGTTTATTTGCCTTAAGAATGGCATTTTGCTGCTCAAAATTGGATTTGCTGATGGCAACCTTTATGCTGCCTCAGTAGTGGGGCAATAACGGCAGTCTGACGACACACGCTGAGATGTGAGAAGAATCGCGCTGCTCCTGAGACATGGTGACCAACCACAGGGCAAGTGATTTGTTTGATTTAAAGGCAGCCACAGGTGCAACCCGCTGCAATCCGCTGTTACTGCTGAGTGCTAATATCTGCTGTTACTGCTGTCAACATTGTGGACGGTCCAGCCAGCTTACCTTCCGACTAATGAATGTAGCTGATTTTACCGAAAATTCTCTTTTATAGCCGAAGGTTGCTACGAAATATGCCACGCCTTTCTTCTCAGTTTTACCATTCTCTAATGTTCTTTAGATGAATTATTCCACAATTCGCATTTGATTTTTGTATACAGCGAATAAACACCGATGGTGCTCTCACACATGCAACGATTTTAACCCGTATCGTGTTGCGGTTTGTAACATCAAGCGATTTCGTTTGCTAGCTGTTGCGTGTTGCATCATGTTGCAACGGAGCAGCTGGGAGACGACGATATTCTGTTCATGTTGATTGATTGAATCGTCTTCAATTTATTCCTGTAAAGTCGAATTGATCACCTTTGTTAAGGCGTTCTAACAGAACAGGACAGTTTGTTGTTCAAAATCGGTTATGTTGATCGCAGCTTTTGTGCTGCCCCAATAGTGGGGAGCATAAGGTAAATAAATAAAGTAAACTTTTTGATCTCGACAGAATTTGATTGCTAGAACCCAGCACAGAATGCTTGTGTTATTGCCAAAAAAAATATTAACCTTCAATTACTTGTTTATTTGCCTTGAGAAAGACTAACGCGGCTAACTAGTTATACTATTGTGTCGACCTTTTTAGGGAAAGGTAGCAAGCAACCAATCAGAGGACGTTATTTTCGTTTCAACAAGGCTTGACAATTTTCAATAGTACAATTGTTCTCATAATCAATTAACACTTTTCTACATTTGGGTGGATGCGTGTATAATTTTCCAAACAATTGCTGCAAGAATCAAGGAAATCGGTTGAAAACAAACCGATTTGTGAGCATTTAACATTTTTTCGTTTGGAAGACATTTTTCGTCCCTTTTTCGTTAATAGTTTTTCTATTTACATCCCTATGTGGTAGGATAAAGAAAAATGTAGTTCTACGTCAAAACTGTCTGAAGCACACTAGAAATAATGCTTAACACGTAAGAAGAGCATTGTAAAACACTATACAGTGACATCCATAAATTACCCCCTATATGTAACGAAACGTAACGCCAACATCTACCCCCCCATAAAAATTACGTAAACGCTGCAGAAAGATTTCCTTGATAAAAATGCTCGTTTCTGAAGACTCTTTTCAGAGATTTTTCGTTATGTAACGTTGAACTTCGTGTTCAATTGCAATTGCATCAAATGCAATTTGACCATTTTCTCTGCCACGCTAATCTCTAGACCATCATTAATGGTTTCTCTCTGGAATAATAAATTTGGGACGCAATAATGTGCGAAAATTTCTAGTCAATAATCCAATAAATTTAGTTCAAGTAAACAAATATAATTTTTAAATAGCGACAAGTGTCACGAAGCAGAGCTGTATCATTGAAACCATACCGAATGTTTCATTCACAAATTTTTTCAGTCAAGGGCAACTTCTTCACGTGTCACCAATTGCTGCACACCAGGCAAACTCTGCCAAGAGAGAACATTGTGCTACTAACTTGCAAATCATGCCATAAAACAATTTTCAGAAATCGTGTATCCGGAGAGAATAAAAAAAAACACCACACTATATCCGATGACGAAACTATATCACTAACTGTCGAGAACCGCTGATCGTAAATCATATTTTCTTGTCCTCATCCTGAGGCAGCAATGCCCGGAGGCAGCGACAAGTTTTAATTAGCAAGTAGTTTTCCAGCAGCGTTCGCTCGGCAGCACAAGTGTGCAAGCCTGGTAGAGCGGTTTGATGTGTGTGTGTGCTCTCCGAAAGCCACATTTCCTCATTATTTACGACACTTTTAATGCCCTTCAAAGGAACAGATAAAAATCAGCTTTATGGTAATTTGTACCAGTGGCCCAGCCGGAGGAACACCGCTCAAACAGAACTTCCTCTCTCTTGCTCTTTTGTCTCTCTGTGTCCGATGGTAATGATGCTTTTATGGTTCGAAAACACCGGGAAAACTAGTCGTAAAAATCCCTTTCGAATGATCTTACCGAACAGCACCGGGCGATCCTCATTGAAGTTCACGCTGACAGGTATTGCTTCATGGAGAGTGACGTCTATTATGCCAAGTCGAGCACGACGCGGCTTTCTCACGACGATCGATCCGATTCAAAGCTATGTCCTTGATCTAATCCATCATCAAAACACGACTAAAGACTGTCACTTTCACCCTAATCCTTCACACGCTCGAGCTGAGCCGAGCGAGCTGCGGGTCTGCACCTTCATCTTTGTCACCGTTTAGAGAGAGATGCCTTGCAAGTAGGAGGATTTTTTTTTTTCAAAAGCCGTGTGTTATCTTGGGTCGAAAATCTGACGGTACTCGATCAATCGGATCGACCGGCTTCGATTGTTTGTTCTATTTGATTCTAACCATTTGACGGGGGTTCCTGGAGAGGTCATAATGCGAGATTATAGCTGCTTGAAATAGGCTTCTCTGAACCGGCCAAATGACTGTTTTGGGAGAACGTTTTTCACACCTGCTTGAAGGTGTCTTTCACCAGTGGATTATACACACCTAACATTTTCTTCAGTTTGGTTGGAGGGGAAAGTTATCCCATTTGCTTTTGAGAATTGTTTTGTTCGTCACTTTCACTGTGATTGATTCTAGATCCATTTGATTGCAGTAGGAGTGTTTTCAAAGCCAATCATATTTGTTGTGTGAACTTTGGACCTTATGATAGTTAATTCACAAACAAGTGCAAACAAGATTTGACAAATTGAGCATGGATAAATGAAATATAATGAGAACTTTGTGCTGACATACATAAAATTAACTGAAGTCTGAGTGTCTATTGATGATAAATATCACAGCTATAATGAATTGTTTGATAGGTATGGTGTCTTCGCTTTTATCTACCACTTGATAATTCCATTAAAAATAACAGTGTTGAAATGTATTTCCAACAATTTTTTCAAAAATAATTATTCACGCAAACATCTTCTTTATTGTTTTTTTTTTTATTATTTCCCTCAAAAAATAAGAGAATTGCAGTGTATGTTTTCTTCGGAAGTACAAAACTACTGTCTACAACTTTACCAAAGACATCACACCAATCAAATATTTTTATAATCAAAACTATTTTTTCTCAACAATTAGTCATGATTAGGAATAAATTATCAATAGCACAAAATGACCTCCTTAGCCAATGGAAACATCCGTGCAATGTTTCAGTTGAATAAAAAATGGCAATTGAGAAAATATCAAAATTGCCCCATTTTGCTTACAATCGTTCTGGAGCTAAAATTAAATATTTATTTTTACTATTGCCAACAAAAATTAAATTAGTATGACTTTCTCAAAAGCAGCGTGCTCATAAACTGCATACATCAGAACCGTGCATTTTTCCCAGCCTGGTAGAGAAATTTTGTACCTCATTTTTTCACTAAAATTTTGTAACAATTCACAATCCTAGATAAACAACAGGTTTCAACGCAGTTGACTTGGTTCAACCGTTTAGTTTTCGTTCCGTTGACAAACCTTCTGCCGCATTCAATTTAGTTATCAAACGTCAACCGAAGAAAAATAATTCCGTTCTTGATAACCATCTATAGTGACACATTACAAATGACATAAGTTGTGCACGTACGCAAACAATCCCCGAGAATGCGATGCCTCTGCTCGGGTCCGACACACACGCGGTCCGGGTACAGCTGCCGGTTGTCTCCCTACCGCACCGCATCGCTGGCCACTGTGTGGCACATGAAAAAGTAAACAAATTAGAAAGCCCTCCCGAAAACGAGAGATCGTTATCAGATAATTATGATATGCCCGGATATCAATTTCTCGATACTCAAGCTCACCTCTTCACGCGCGCGTGTGTGTGAAAGGGGGACGGACGGGGAAACGCGTAGGCATCATCATTAAATATCTACCGATGACAATCAGCAAACCGGCCCACCGAAGGGAATTTCGGCGGCCAGACTCCCGATTGCGACCTCCTGAAAATGGCCACACGGACACCACATTATAATTGTTAATTGTTATTATGTGAAACTATGGCTTCCGGTTACCGTACTACTGGTGGAACGCAAGCACTGGAGGTGGTCATTATCACTGAAGCGTCATCATCAAATCGGTTCGCGCTTGACGCCCCCGGCTTCAACTCTGCGCCCTGATAATGTTGCTTCCAGACAAACACATCAGGCAACCGAAAACCTAATAGAAAATAATTTCGCACAATAATTGTTCTTTTCCCGCGTGATGGTTTCGAGCCGCAATCCTAAATGATGCCGGCAGCTGACAACCGCGACACCACGCACCGTTGCTCGACTGTTGCGCCGCGGTAAGGACTCAGGTTAAGTTAATGTAGCATTTAAAACGAATCGACTGACTACGCGAAACCAGAGCGCACGTTCGTACAAACTTGCTAGTGGCGATGAGTGCACTTTTAGAGTGCGTGTATTGCCACACCACACTGGGCTTGGCGCGAGTTTTGTTGAAAAATATGGACTCAGAAAAGTGTGAGACTCCCCGTTCCGGTCGAAAATTGTTTTCATCCATTTTCGGTCTGATTCGATTCGACTTTGTTTTGTTCTGAAGTTCAGGAACAAAAGTAATGAATTTTTAGCCGGCGCTACTTCAGTTGATAAACCAATAGCAAAACCTTGTCGGAGAACACTGGCAAAAAAAAAATTTGCTATCGATTTTCACTAATAAACATATCATTTTTACTAATTAAAAACTAAAGGTAATAAGTGGCGCTTTAGTCATACAAAACAGAATAGTGCGATGCACAATCGACCTGTAAACAAAAATAAAATTTAAAAATTGAAAATTTTCCCGAAAAGTTCATAATTATTTCTCTCGGTTTCTTCACCTGCTACAAAGTGTTATTAAAAATTAGTATTATGGGATTCAAGTTAGTAAATAAACTATTGTTGAATATTCTCCGCATTTCGGGACATTTTTTTCTGGTTACAATTCCAATAAAATTATTTACTATTAAAAAGTTGTGTATCTTTGCATTCCGAATTCCCACAATTTCTGTGGAATTCTTTAACATTTTTCAGAGATAGTTTTTCGTTCTTTACTTAAGTGGAATATTTTTCGAGGACATATTATTTACTGAGCATATTTTAAGGTGAATTCATGTACTAACTATTTTATTACTGTGTACCGTTTATGAATAATGTTATTTTCGTCACGGAAGATATAATATACGAATTATATTTGCAATTTACATGTCCCATAAAAAATTTCAAAGTGAAAGTTTTCAATATACTATATTTCAATAGCTACATAAGCTTTAAACATTATGTTTACTGTTTCAATGCGTTTGTGTAATCATCGTATACTCTGATGCGATGTAAACAAGACAGTGGTTCGCGAGTAACAAAGTTGATAAAAATGTTCGTAAAGGCGGTTGTGACTAGCTTGCTGCTCGCCCAAGAGCCCGTTAAATAAATTGCAACGATTGTCGGATGCCATCTGGCTACCGTTTACCATATCCAACTTACACTATTTGATGGACCACGTCGACGGAAGCCGGGAAGTGGCCGTCCACGGTTCGCTCGCATACTGAAGGTCATCAGATCAGTACGAGACAAAGTGAGGCGAAATCCTATCAGATCGATCCGAAAATTGGCTAAAGAAGCCAATATTTCAAAAAGTACCATGCAACGGTTGGTCAAAGATGACTTGAAATGTTCGTCCAGGGTAAGAGTAAAGCGCCACCTTGGAACGGACCGAATTAAACAACTATGGCTGGAGCGCTCGAATCGTTTGGTGTCCGCACTAAAAAAGAAAAATACCATCATCGTATTCTCCGATGAGAAAATGTTCACCATCGATCCCGTATCTAACACACGTACAGACAGGTTTATTTCGCCGAAGAAGATTGAGGATGTTCTAGAGAACGTAAATTCAGATTTACAACCAAATATCCGACCGGAGTCATGATCTTCGGGGCAATTGCATCCAATAGCTTGAAAATGTCTCCAGTATTTATTAAAGGTGGATCAAAACTTAATTCTATCATGGATGAAAACCAACTTTGGAGCACACCAACAAATCATTTCCCAACAGGACAGAGCACCGTGTCATACCTCGAAAAGGACTCAAGCGTGGCTGAAGGAAAACATGGAGTTTTGGCCAAAGGACATTTGGGCTCCTAGAAGCCCGGACTTGAATCCTTCGGATTACTCATTATGGGCATATGTTCAGGCTAAGGTCTGTGAACGTTCTCACCCTAGGGTTGGCGCTCTAAAAGCTTCCATTACAAAGGCATGGAACTCGATAACTTGCTCATACATTGAGAAGGTATGCTCTCGATTCCGTCTCCGTTTGGTGGTCTCGAAAAATGGTGGAAATATTGAGTAATGTAATCATGAAAGGCTTAATAAACGATTCCTAGATAAAATTATGACTTTTTTATTATTTTATATAAAAAAAACTTATTTGAAACTGAGGTATGGATTTTCGCATTTTTTTATGGGACATACCGTACCTCCATGGTAAATAGTTTTGATGAAGTGGTTGAAGGACAGCGTCATGAAAAGTTGGCCCGGGCCTCCAAGTATGTTCCGCAAGTCCAACTCTGTAAAATAAAATACCCTATTATATTACCTATAGTAAAAATTCTACAGATAATCTGGATTTGGGTTGTTGTTAGCTATGTTTGAGATAAATTTGAAATAATTTTTCAGGGGCCTCTTCTTTTTAATTTTTAAAATGTTCTTCAGATAAGTTGAGGATCTTCCGAGAATTACACGTAAAATGATATAGAATATCGGCTCTATAATTGGTCGGCGTGCGACCAGACCGAACCAAGCGCCATTTTTTTGAAAATTGAGTTTTCAACACTATTGGATGGTAAAATTGATAATCTATCTTTCATGAAAAAACGAAATCATTTGAACAGTTTAAACTGGTATTATAACAAAGGTTCTCTGCAGCAGCTTGCAGAAAGCATACGGGGTGAGTAAACTTTGATCGCCGATTACTCGAAATAATGTTTTTGGCGCTTGGTTCGGTCTGGTCCACGCCGACCAATTGTCAGGTTTGTCCTATCATCGTCTGGAGGGATAATGAAGTCATAGAGAACTAATCTTTTGCAGAATGATACTCTGTAATATAAGGAACCATAATCCAAAAAATCAAAGTTCTATGTCATATTTTTTTACATAATTTTGACGATAATTTGACAAACCTAACTATAATAGTGCCGCCTGATTGAAGACGCTTTTCAAG
This sequence comes from Wyeomyia smithii, assembly GCF_029784165.1. Lineage (NCBI taxonomy): Eukaryota > Metazoa > Arthropoda > Insecta > Diptera > Culicidae > Wyeomyia > Wyeomyia smithii. The sequence continues at coordinate 24,659 of NW_026599213.1, forward strand.
TATTTTTAGTTTATTCGAAAAACGTCTTTTGTTCTATCTTTTTTTTCCCAGAGAATTTTTTGTATAAAACTATATTTATATTCTTCCGTACCTTAAAAACAATTTTCAGCCCGTTTTTGCCAAATAAGGGTCATGTTTTGTTTCGACCTTTTCTGTCTTATAAAAGCGTTACAAACCATCATTTTCGTTGTTGTTTTTTAAGCCTTCAGAGACGTTTCTTACCTTTTCTGTCATATCTTTTGATGTGTTCAAAGATGTTCCAAGCGACATTCACGAAAGTGTTGATGTATTTAAAATCAAGTTGTTTTTTCTTTAGTTTAGTATTTTTTCAGATTTATAGTT